>NC_081389.1:900000-1177834 GCF_030684315.1 Stegostoma tigrinum | reverse complement strand
TATTTGAGTTTGAAAAGTATCGGTTCCAGTCCTGCTCTAAGGCATGAGCACAAAAGCTAAAGCTGATGGATGAGATGTTAAACTGATTTTCCCCGCTGGTTGTAAATGATCCCATGTCTCTATTGCAAAGAGGAGGAAGGGGGTTGTCCCTTTCGTTCTGATCATTATTTTATCTCTTGATCTATATTACAAAAGAAGAGATTCTCTGGTCTTTACTTTCTCTGCCCAAACCCAGGTCCTTAATGATTATTCGCTGAATAAAAATTGCAAAATGCTGAGTTTTTTTTATAATGGGTAGAATGAGGAGGCAGGCCTCCAGTCTGCCTCAACCAAAACACAAATAATTCAGCTGGCATTATTTAGAGTTGCACTCCTTCAACCAAGGAAATCAAACCCCCACAAGGTGTAGAGCTGATGAACGTGGCAGGCCAAGCAGCAACAGAGGAGCAGGAAGACTGACATTTCATCATTTCTGAAGAAGGGTCTAGGCTTGAAACATAAGCCTTCCTGCTCCTCTGCTGCTTGGCCTGCTGTGTTCATCCAACTCTACACCTTGTTATCTCAGATTCTCCAGCATCGGCAGTCCCCATTATCTCTGAATCAATTCTAACCCCCTACAAAACAGTGACTGGCTTTAAAGCACTTTGAGATGTCCAATGTTCGTGAAAGATACTATATATGTATGCAAATATTTCATTCAAATTCAACATGGAATTCTTTCATTCCCAAAACATTGCCTTGGGTTTAATACTATCTTGTTACTGCATTGTAAAGGTTCCATTCTTGATGACTTGATGAGTTAGATTGTGATTTTCCTCACATCCTGCATTTTAACTTCTTTGTGCATGGCAGAGTTACCACTGTTATCACTTAATGCCAACTAGCAATGAAGCACCTATAGGTCACATGACATGCACTCATGTCCTGTCCTGTTACATTTTAAAATACTGCAACCTTTGTACGGTGTCAGCAAAATTCCCCTCTGATTTTCACTTCCTATCCTGCCTGTGGCTTAGCTGATCATCCTACAGTCAAGTGTTATGCATAGCTTACTTATCTTCCGGCTCAGAAATGATCACTTTTTGTGGTTATCCTTCCAGTCTCAATGTTCACATCATGTGTTATGTTCACATGACCAGAAGACTATAAAATGCATGTATGGATCTGGAGGTAACTGAAGAACACAGCCTGTTTTAACTAGAACAGACTTTGGACGATGTATCGTGTGCCAAACGCAGGCAAATGGGACTAGTTCACTTTAGGAAACCAGGTCAACATGGGCGAGTAAGATTTCAGCTGCTTCTTCCTAGATCCAGCTGACTTTCATGCTATCTAACAGGCTGCAAGTCCCCAGGAGCTGCATGAACCAAGAAAAGACCCTTGTTTACAAATCCTCGTTCATCCCTTGCCATTGTTGTTGACTCCAAAGAACAGCCGGAAGCAACCCAGAAACCCTTTCTGGTTTCAATCCGGTGTTGGGAATATGAATTCCTTACAAAAACTATGTCTAGTGGCATTTTCCCCACAAAGAGACACCCATTTTAAATCTTTCATTGGACGTTGGTGCCACTAGCTGGGCTAGCATTTATGGCTTATTTGTAGTTGTCTTTGACAAGGTAGTGCTGAGTTGCCTTCTTAAACAGTTGTCATATTTGGAACTGCAGTTGTAGGACCTTCTACATGTTAACACTAACCAGCGGGAAGTTCTCCCTCTGATACCCATTGAGTCTAGTTTTATTTGGGCTCTATGATGTCAGATTCTGTCAAATTTAGCTTTGATATTAAGGGCAGTTACCTTCAGCTGACCTCTGGGGAACAGCTCTTTTGTCTATATTTGAATTAATGCTATAAGGGGTCAAGGAGCAAGATGGATTCTGCCAGAGCCAACGTGAGTGTCTGAGAGCAGGCAAGTGCCTTGTAAGTGATTCTTGATAGTGCTGTTGATGACAGTTTGCATCACTTTACAGAAAATTAAGGATAGACTGTTGGTATGGTAGTTGACTGGATTGGATGTGTCCAGCTTATTGTGCGCAGGATAAGCCTGGGCAATTTTCCATCTTGTGGGGTTGATGCCAGTGTCGTAGCTGTACTGGAATAGTATGGCTAGTTCTCAACAACAGACAGGAGGAGGTCCTGTCAGCTGCTTGTTGCTTCTGCTGTTTAGAATGCAAATAGTCCTATGTTTTACTTTGACCAGGTTGACACCTCATTTTTAGTTATGCCTGTCCTAACATGCCCTCCTGGCTGTTCATTGAACCAGAGTTGGTTTCCTGACTTGATGGTAGTCATAAACTCAGTGATATGGCAGGCCACAAGGTCACAAATTGTGGTTGAGCACAATTCTGGTGCTGCTGATGGGCCACGGCACCTCCATGGGAAAGTACTGATTTGAGTCTTTTGAGTTCAGAAATGAGGATGTCTGACTGCAGTTATATAGGGCTTTGGTGTGAGACTGCAATATTTCATGCAGTTTTGGCCTCCTTACCTGAAAATGGATATACTTGCCGCAGAGGAAGTGCGGGGGAGGTTCACTAAACTGACATCAGGGATGACAAGATTGTCCGAGAGGTGAGATTAGTTCGACTGGACTTGAATTTACTAGATTTTTTGAAGGATAAGTCGGGGCGGGGAAGATATCTGATGAGAATACTATACATGCCAATAGAACATAGAACATAGAACAGTACAGCACAGAACAGGCCCTTCAGCCCAAAATGTTGTGCCGACCATTGATCCTCATGTATGCACCCTCAAATTTCTGTGACCATATACATGTCCAGCAGTCTCTTAAATGACCCCAATGACCTTGCTTCCACAACTGCTGCTGGCAACGCATTCCATGTTCTCACAACTCTCTGCGCAAAGAACCTGCCTCTGACATCCCCTCTATACTTTCCACCAACCAGCTTAAAACTATGATCCCTCGTGCTAGCCATTTCTGCCCTGGGAAATAGTCTCTGGCTATCAACTCTATCTATGCCTCTTATTATCTTGTATACCTCAATTAGGTCCCCTCTCCTCCTCCTTTTCTCCAATGAAAAGAGACCGAGCTCAGTCAACCTCTCTTCATAAGATAAGCCCTCCAGTCCAGGCAGCATCCTGGTAAACCTCCTCTGAACCCTCTCCAAAGCATCCACATCTTTCCTATAATAGGGCACCCAGAACTGGACGCAGTATTCCAAGTGCGGTCTAACCAAAGTTTTATAGAACTGCAACAAGATCTCACGACTCTTAAACTCAATCCCCCTGTTAATGAAAGCCAAAACACCATATGCTTTCTTAACAACCCTGTCCACTTGGGTGGCCATTTTAAGGGATCTATGTATCTGCACACCAAGATCCCTCTGTTCCTCCACGCTGCCAAGAATCCTATCCTTAATCCTGTACTCAGCTTTCAAATTCGACCTTCCAAAATGCATCACCTCGCATTTATCCAGGTTGAACTCCATCTGCCACCTCTCAGCCCATCTCTGCATCCTGTCAATGTCCCGCTGCAGCCTACAACAGCCCTCTACACTGTCAACGACACCTCCGACCTTTGTGTCGTCTGCAAACTTGCTGACCCATCCTTCAATCCCCTTGTCCAAGTCATTAATAAAAATTACAAACAGTAGAGGCCCAAGGACAGAGCCCTGTGGAACTCCACTCACCACTGACTTCCAGGCAGAATATTTTCCTTCTACTACCACTCGCTGTCTTCTGTTGGCCAGCCAATTCTGTATCCAAGCAGCTAAGTTCCCCTGTATCTCATTCCTTCTGAATGAGCCTACCATGGGGAACCTTATCAAATGCCTTACTGAAGTCCATATACACCACATCCACAGCTCGACCCTCATCAACCTTTCTCGTCACATCCTCAAAAAACTCGATAAGGTTTGTAAGGCATGACCTACCCCTCACAAAGCCGTGTTGACTGTATTTGATCAAGCCATGCTCTTCCAGATGGTCATAAATCTTATCCCTCAGAATCCTTTCTAACACCTTGCAGACGACAGACGTGAGACTTGCCGGTCTATAATTGCCGGGGATTTCCCTATTTCCTTTCTTGAAGAGAGGAATTACATTTGCCTCTCTCCAGTCCTCAGGTACGACTCCAGTGGAGAGCGAGGATGCAAAGATCTTCGCAAGTGGCGAAGCAATTGCATTTCTCGCTTCCCAAAGCAGCCGAGGACAAATCTGATCCGGGCCTGGCGACTTGTCAATCTTAATGTTTGACAAAATTTTCAGCACATCAATAGGGCTAGACATACTAGATTGTTACAGAGATGGAAGGAACTGCCGATGCTGGAGAATCTGAGATAACACTGTGTGAAGCTGCGAACCCTGCTACCCTTGGGCTGCAATGTGGACTTGTTCACAAGTTTAAATCTCCCCTCCCCCGACCACCTCCCAAAACCAGCCCAGCTAGTCCCCGCCTCCCTAACCGTTCCTCCCACCCCCAACCCCTACCCACTAACCCCATCTCGTCCTCCCTAACTCCCCACCTACATTCACCTTCACTGGCTCTAACCCTGCCTCTTTGTCTCCTCTCACCCTATCTTCTCTTTATCAATCTTCTATCCACCTCCCCCTGTCTCCCTATTTATTTCAGAATCCCCTTCCTCTTTCCCCCATTTCTGAAGAAGGGTCCTGACCTGAAATGTCAAACTTGCCTGCTGTGGACATACTAGATGGAGAGGAAGTTTTTCCTGATTGGACAGAATCAAATGGTGTTTTGGCTTTCATTTGGATCAGCACTTGGATCAGTACCTGGTGCTATGATGTTGTGGCCATAACAGAGACATGGGTTTCTCATGGGCTGGAATGGTTGCTGGATATTCCAGGGTTTAGAACATTTAAAAAGAATAGGGAGGGGGGAAAAAGAGGAGGGGGTGTAGCACTACTAATCAGAGAGGGTATCACAGCTACAGAAGCTTCCATTGTCGAGGAAGATCTGCCTACTGAGTCAGTATGGGTGGAAATTAGGAGCAGCAAGGGAGTAGTCACCTCGTTAGGGGTTTACTACAGGCCCCCCAATAGCAGCAGGGAGATTGTAGAAAGCATAGGTCGACAGATTTTGGAAAAGTGTGGACGCAGTAGGGTTGTTGTAATGGGTGACTTTAACTTTCCTAATATTGATTGGAACCTCCTTCGAGCAGAAGATTTGAATGGAGCTGTTTTTGTAAGGTGTGTTCAGGAGGGTTTCCTAACGCAGTACGTTGACAGGCCGACGAGGGGAGAGGCCATTCTAGACTTGGTGCTCGGAAACGAGCCGGGGCAGGTATCAGATCTTGTGGTGGGAGAGCATTTTGGTGATAGTGACCATAACACTGTCTCATTCTACATAGCTATGGAGAAGGAGAGGATTAGGCAGAATGGGAGGATATTTAATTGGGGAAGAGGAAACTATGATGCGATTAGACACGAGTTAGGAAGCATGGACTGGGAGCAGTTGTTCCATGGTAAGGGAACTATAGACATGTGGAGATGGTTTAAGGAACAGTTGTTGGGAGTGATGAGTAAATATGTCCCTCTGAGACAGGCAAGATGGGGTAAGATAAAGGAACCTTGGATGACGAGAGCGGTGGAGCTTCTAGTGAAAAGTAAGAAGGTAGCTTACATAAGGTGGAGGAAGCTAGGGTCAAGTTCAGCTAGAGAGGATTACATGCAGGCAAGGAAGGAGCTCAAAAATGGTCTGAGGAGAGCCAGGAGGGGGCACGAGAAAGGCTTGGCAGAAGGAATCCGGGAAAACACAAAGGCATTTTACACTTACGTGAGGAATAAGAGAATGGTCAAAGAAAGAGTAGGGCCGATCAGGGATAGCATAGGGAACTTGTGTGTGGAGCCTGAGGAGGTAGGGGAAGCCCTAAATGAGTTTTTTGCTTCTGTCTTTACGAAAGAAACGACCTGTGTAGTGAATGAAACCTTTGAAGAGCAGGTGTGCATGCTGGAATGGATAGAGATAGAGGAAGCTGATGTACTGAAAATTTTGTCAAACATTAAGATTGACAAGTCGCCAGGCCCGGATCAGATTTGTCCTCGGCTGCTTTGGGAAGCGAGAAATGCAATTGCTTCGCCACTTGCGAAGATCTTTGCATCCTCGCTCTCCACTGGAGTCGTACCTGAGGACTGGAGAGAGGCAAATGTAATTCCTCTCTTCAAGAAAGGAAATAGGGAAATCCCCGGCAATTATAGACCGGTAAGTCTCACGTCTGTCGTCTGCAAGGTGTTAGAAAGGATTCTGAGGGATAAGATTTATGACCATCTGGAAGAGCATGGCTTGATCAAATACAGTCAACACGGCTTTGTGAGGGGTAGGTCATGCCTTACAAACCTTATCGAGTTTTTTGAGGATGTGACTAGTAAGGTTGATGAGGGTCAAGCTGTGGATGTGGTGTATATGGACTTCAGTAAGGCATTTGATAAGGTTCCCCATGGAAGGCTCATTCAGAAGGTCAGGAGGAATGGGATACAGGGGAACTTAGCTGCTTGGATACAGAATTGGCTGGCCAACAGAAGACAGCGAGTGGTAGTAGAAGGAAAATATTCTGCCTGGAAGTCAGTGGTGAGTGGGGTTCCACAGGGCTCTGTCCTTGGGCCTCTACTGTTTGTAATTTTTATTAATGACTTGGACGAGGGAATTGAAGGATGGGTCAGCAAGTTTGCAGACGACACAAAGGTCGGAGGTGTCGTTGACAGTGTAGAGGGCTGTTGTAGGCTGCAGCGGGACATTGACAGGATGCAGAGATGGGCTGAGAGGTGGCAGATGGAGTTCAACCTGGATAAATGCGAGGTGATGCATTTTGGAAGGTCGAATTTGAAAGCTGAGTACAGGATTAAGGATAGGATTCTTGGCAGCGTGGAGGAACAGAGGGATCTTGGTGTGCAGATACATAGATCCCTTAAAATGGCCACCCAAGTGGACAGGGTTGTTAAGAAAGCATATGGTGTTTTGGCTTTCATTAACAGGGGGATTGAGTTTAAGAGTCGTGAGATCTTGTTGCAGCTCTATAAAACTTTGGTTAGACCGCACTTGGAATACTGCGTCCAGTTCTGGGCGCCCTATTATAGGAAAGATGTGGATGCTTTGGAGAGGGTTCAGAGGAGGTTTACCAGGATGCTGCCTGGACTGGAGGGCTTATCTTATGAAGAGAGGTTGACTGAGCTCGGTCTCTTTTCATTGGAGAAAAGGAGGAGGAGAGGGGACCTAATTGAGGTATACAAGATAATGAGAGGCATAGATAGAGTCGATAGCCAGAGACTATTTCCCAGGGCAGAAATGGCTAGCACGAGGGGTCATAGTTTTAAGCTGGTTGGTGGAAAGTATAGAGGGGATGTCAGAGGCAGGTTCTTTACGCAGAGAGTTGTGAGAGCATGGAATGCGTTGCCAGCAGCAGTTGTGGAAGCAAGGTCATTGGGGTCATTTAAGAGACTGCTGGACATGCATATGGTCACAGAAATTTGAGGGTGCATCCATGAGGATCAATGGTCGGCACAACATTGTGGGCTGAAGGGCCTGTTCTGTGCTGTACTGTTCTATGTTCTATGTTCTAAGTCTTTTGATATTGCGTAGACTATTTAGGTCTGAGATGAAGGAAAAGTTCTTTTTCTCAGTAGTGAACCTGTAACTAAATATATTGTAGAAAGGGAGAGATACACTCCGGTTTTGAAGGCATCAATGTGGCTGGTGAGAAAGCAGTAACATTGTATTAAGAGGAGGATTGGCCATGATGCTACTGAATGACTGACAGCTTTCAAGGGCTTCCTGGTCTGAGTTTCTCTTTAAGTGCTTCTCTCTCTTGTGGGAACAGGTGGGAGTAAGAGGATTTAGTGACGCAGGGGGAGGCATTTTCATGATGAGTAGTCAGCAGGAGGTTTCCTTGCCTTATGAGTGTTTAATGGGGTTGGAGTCAATGCTGAGGACTCCAGGGTCGTTCCCTTCTAAATGTATACACTGTACCAATACTTCGACGGACAGGACTTGTCTGGGGCTGCCAGTGATGGAAGTTCTGGATGTGAGTTTGCTCGCTGAGCTGGAAGGTTAGTTTTCACACGTTTCGTCACCATTCTAGGTAACATCATTACGGATGATGTTATCTAGAATGGTGACGAAACGTCTGAAAACTAACCTTCCAGCTCAGCGAGCAAACTCACATCCAGAACCTCAACCTGAGCTACAAATCTTCTCAAAACTCGCTAGTGATGGAAGTCTTGAGTATAAGCTGTCAAATTATGATTCTGTGAGAATGACTATCAGGCTGTTACCTGACTAGCCCCTAAGAAGCTCTGCCAATTTCTGGTGCCAAAGTAGGTACCAGGTCCCCTGCTTGGTTTTACTCCTGCTAACTTTGTCTTAAGCTTCTGCTGAGTGGCTCCTTCAGAGGATGGTTACAAATCACATCTAGGCTAGTCTAGATATTTTAGACATAGAAATACATCAGTGAACAAGATGGGTGTTAATGACAATTCTGTTCTTCATTACCATCATCACTCGGACTAGGATTTTAAAAAAATTGTAGAATTATTAACCGAGTTTAAATTGCCCAGCTGCCGGAGTGGGATTTGAACCAGTGACCCTGGGACATTTTAGGTCTGGATTACTGACCCAATGACATTTTAACAATTCCATCATTTCCACATGTGGAGATACTAATTTACAAGCCAGGAGCAGGACGAGACTATTTCAGGCCCTCCAACCTAATCTAGACACGTCTATTTGTCTCGGAGATAATGGGAACTGCCAATGCTGGAGAATCCAAGATAACAAAGTGTGAAGCTGGATGAACACAGCAGGCCAAGCAGCATCTTAGCACAAAAGCTGATGTTTCGGGCCTAGACCCAATGAAGGGTCTAGGCCCCAAACGAAAGCTTTTGTGGTCCTAAGATTCTGCTTGGCCTGCTGTGTTCATCCAGCTTCACATCTATTTGTCTCTCTACTCACCGCCCACCCCCCACCCCCAGCCCCGGTCACTAATCCCTTTGAGCCTAGAAGACTGGCTCTGTGACAGTTGGAGCACTGTCTTTTTGCCTTGTGTCAAAAGTTTGCAAGGCCTATTTCTCAGATTTGGAGATCTTGTTTTGAGAGCGTTCTCCAAAACTTAACTCCTGAGACTTAGTCCAAATACAGCTAACTGCCTTTACTGTGTGTGTTTGTGTGTGTGTGTGTGTGTGACATTCATAGAATGGTTTTAGCATGAGGCCAATTGTGCTGTTATGACAAATGGTGCAGGCTCTATAAAGAAGGAGCTAATTCACTTCGCTAGATTACCAAAATACCCAGCCCTCAGTGATTATTTGGATTAATGCTTAATGCTTAAACATTAAATGTTTTATTACATTAGCTACCATGTCATTTAAACTATGTGGAGAAGAATTTTATTGAATCAATTTAGCCTACATGCTTATTTTCTCCGTGGTCTGAGGCCATTGAATGAGTTTATAGAGTAATCAACCCTGAAGGAGACAGTTCAGACCATCGTATCTGTGTTTGCTGTTTGAACAAACTATCTCATTAA
The DNA here is from genome assembly GCF_030684315.1 of Stegostoma tigrinum. NCBI lineage: Eukaryota > Metazoa > Chordata > Chondrichthyes > Orectolobiformes > Stegostomatidae > Stegostoma > Stegostoma tigrinum. The sequence continues at coordinate 1,168,340 of NC_081389.1, read as the reverse complement.
TCTCACTCCTCCTGTTTAATCTTCTGTTGATCTTTACTCGAGAGATAACAACCTCAGCTTCCTCTGTCATGACCAAGTAGAATCAAACTTGCATAAAATACTTACTTACAACATACAAAATAATATTAGAAAAATGATTAGATTATTTTTGCTACTCTGAAGATAAAGTAGCAATCAATATGTCACTTGGAACATTCTTGACAGTAATGTTCTTCTACTAGTTAGTGTGTAACCAGCCTGTCTCCAGACAGGTGGCATTGGTTAAGCTCTGCTGTCCTTGCACAGTGATTGAAATGGATTGATGTTGCTGCAGATGGTGGCACTAAAATGAGAAGCATGTGTCTCTGTTTGCACTGTTCTCTCAGCCTCAGAAGTGAAAAATTTTAGATTGAAGCCAGAAGCTAACTGGGAGGTTGTTCACACTTTACATGATACAGTTAGGGACTTGATAATGGAAAGTTTACTGTAAGGTTGCACGCATGTAGGATAAAGGGTCTAGTCCCGAAACGTCAGCTTTTGTGCTCCTGAGATGCTGCTTGGCCTGCTGTGTTCATCCAGCTTCACACTCTATTATCTTGGATTCTCCAGCATCTGCAGTTCCCATTATCACTCACACATGTAAAACATGTGTCTTTGCATCTGTATGTTGAGAGTTTCAGTTGAGGAACATCATTTAGTTGTTCGACAACCAGTATACCTTTCAGATTTAAATGGAGTTAATAGCAATTTTGTTTTCTCGGTTCGTGGGTATATGCCCAGATGTGAATAAATTAACTTGTTACAATGATTGTGAGCTGGGCGAGCATTTATTGTCCGTCCCTAATTGCCCTTGAGCACGTGTTGAAAGCTGCCTTCAAAGAACCACTGCAGACAGTTGATGTAGGAAGCCCCATGGGAATTTGAGGATTTTTGATCCATCGACCCTGAAGGAATAGCAATATATTTCCAAGTGAAGATGGTGAGTGGCTTTTGAGGGGAATTTGTAGGGAGTGGTGTTCCCATGTATTTGTTGCCCTTGTCCTTCTAAATGGAAGCAGTCATGAGTTTGGAAGGTTGTGACTGAGAAACCTTAGCAAAATCCTGCAGTGCAGCTTGTAGATGATACACGCTGCTGCTACTGAGCATCAGTGGTGGACGGAGTGAATGTTGTGCCAAAGGAGCTCTTTGTCCTGTTTTACTAGTAAGCTTTGCCAGTGTTGATTGTTTGTTAATTGTGCAAAAAGATTTAACCATTTTCTCTCCAGTTCCTTTGTCAATGCTTGGGCATGTTTTCTTATTTTGAGAAAAAGCTCAGCCTACTTATTTTAAAGTATGAATTTTCTAGGTAAACCCATTGCCGATTTCTTAGACTCAGGCTTTTACAGTCTATAACGAGGCTCTTGTGGCACATTATTGGGCACATTGGCCGATCTGTACAGATCTGATGATACCTGCTAAGCTAACATGTGTGCATCTTTGAAACAAAAACAAAGTTGCTGGAAAAGCTCAGCAGGTCTGGCAGCATCTGTGGAGGAGAAAACGATTTTAACGTTTTGGGTCTGGTGACACTTGTTCAGAACATGTGAATCTCTACTGCTTAAATATTAAGAGTTTCTGATTCAAAAACTTTCAGGCTGAGAGATACAGACTCCCACCACCCTCTTTTGACAAACTTTTTCCTCAACACTCCTCAGCGTTCTACCTCTTCCAATCCACCCTATCCAAGCTCCTCATAATCCTATTCAACTCTACCAGGTCCCTCCCTAACTTCAGTACTCCAAGGTAAACTGCCCCTGCCTCTCCAACCTTTCTTCACAGCTCAGGCAACATCCTGGTAAATCTCCTCCACTGCAATTACAAATAAAGAAATGCAGATGCTGGAAATCAGAAACAAGAACAAAGTGCTGGAGAAACTCTTCATTTGCAGAGAAAAAGAAGAGTTAATGTCTTGAGTCAGATGAAGGATCATTGGACTCGGAAAGTTAACAGAGCAATTAGTACCATCACAAGGATAGTAGGAACTGCAGATGCTGGAGGATCTGAGATGACAAGGCGTAGGGCTGGATGAACACAGCAGGCCAAGCAGCGTCAGAGGAGCAAGAACTGGTTTTCTGAAGAAAGGTCTAGACCCAAAATGTCAGCTTTCCTGCTCCTCTGACGCTGCTTGGCCTGCTGTGTTCATCCAGCCCTACGCCTTGTCATCTCAGATCCTCCAGCATCTGCAGTTCCTACTATCCTTGTGATGGTACTAATTGCTCTGTTAACTTTCCGAGTCCAATGATCCTTCATCTGACTCAAGACATTAACTCTTCTTTTTCTCTGCAAATGAAGAGTTTCTCCAGCACTAGGGCTGGATGAACACAGCAGGCCAAGCAGCATCAGAGGAGCAAGAACTGGTTTTCTGAAGAAAGGTCTAGACCCAAAATGTCAGCTTTCCTGCTCCTCTGACGCTGCTTGGCCTGCTGTGTTCATCCAGCTCTACGCCTTGTTATCTCAGTACAATCACAGTATACCTACAATGTGCTGACCAGAACTGAACTCAGTATCCCAGTTACAATGGGAACTGCAGATGCTGGAGAATCCAAGAATACAAAGTGTGAAGCTGGATGAACACAGCAGGCCGAGCAGCATCTCAGGAACACAAAAGCTGACGTTTCAGGCCTAGACCCTCCTCCATCCTCTGAAGGGTCTAGGCCCGAAACGATGCTGCTCGGCCTGCTGTGTTCAGCCAGCTTCGCACTTTTTGTTATCCAGTATTCCAATTGTGGCCTAACCAGTATGTTATACATTTCCGGCATAAGCTCCTTGGCCTTGTACTTTGTCCTTCAACTGATCCCATGTGCTGCCTTACTCACTTTTTTTATGTACATGGCCTGCTACCTTCAAAGATCTGAAGAGGAGCAGGAATTGAGTGGGACGGTTGGTAGAATGCCTAAGGGCAAAAAGCCAAGTGAGTGCTAATGGTCGTAAAGGGGAATTTGAGATGTGAAATGGGTGTGAATGATCGGTGTGAAAAGGAGAAGGGCAGAAGTCACATGACACCAAGTGAAGTCACATGATGGAGTAGCGCTCCAAAAGCTTGTGATTTCAAATAAACCTGTTGGACTGTAACCTGATGTCATGTGACCTCTGACATTGTCCAACCTAGTTCGACACTGGTACTTCCACGTAATGAAAAGAAGACTGTAAACTGCCTAAACAAGGAATGAAGTGCTCCCCAAGCTTGTGCTGAGCTTTGTCGGAACGCTGCAGCAGGTCCAAGACAGGTATGTCAGAATGGGAGCTAGATGGTTTATTGAAGTGGCAAGCACCTGGGACCCCAGGCTTATTCCTACCAACAGAGAAGAGGTGCTGTGCAAAGTAATCTTTCAGTCTCGTTTTGATTTTTGCCAATTTAAAGGAATGAGTAGCGAATACAGGAATTCCTGCCATCTCAAGTAGGTTGCCCCAACCAAACATACTCTTCCCACCTCTTTGCCTACATTTCAAAGGGACTGCTCTCTGTGTCACCCTGGGTCCACTCCTTCATCACTCCAAGCACATGCTTGTCCCTCCCCCACGACACTTTGCTATTTAATCACAGAAGATGTAAGCTTGACCTTTTTACCACCTCCTTCCTCACTGTCCAAGGCCCTTCCAGGTGGAGCAGCATTTCACTTTGATTGTAGTCTACTTTATTTGCTGCTCACAATGTGGTTTCCTTTTACGCTGGTGGGACCAAATATAGATTGCCCACTTCTCAATCCTCCTCCCCCACTACAGAGTATAAAATCTATCATTTCCAGCTACCTTCGTCCAGGAGATATTCAGTGTTCACTCTGATCCTTTTTTCAGAGATGTTGCCACACTTGCTAAGTCTCTAGGATTCTGACTGTATGTGCACATTGTTGCATAGTGAATTCAGTGTGATGAGCAATGAATGTGCAGCTCGATCTATATCTCTTTCATATTATTTCCTTTGCATTAAAGTCAAAGGAAATAAAAATTGGGAGAGATTCAACATTTGCTGATTCATCACCACCACCCATTTTATCAATTGCTCAAGTACAGATCTATCTCCATGAGTAATGGACACACAGGGAAGTGTTCTGATTGTTGCTAAAAACATCATTAAGTTAGTACAACCCAATCTGGTAGGATGATAGCTTTTTTTAATATAGCAAGAGAAATGCAATTGGGGGTAACTGGAAAAGTTTGGCAGCAGCTGCAGTGACTTCATATTCCTACATGTACCAGAGGAGATTGTGCTGTATTTAGAAACCTTGTGCACCTGCTAGGCTATATGTAAAGATTAAGAATGTTTCACTGAACTAGGAGCGTTAGTTAGAGAGTTAAATACAGAGCTGGGCTTCACAATTTGCAGCTGTTAAAAGAAAAACCCCTGAGAGTGGACTCGATCTCATTCGAATTGAAGAATCGTGCCCTCCTTTTGTTGGAATGAGCCCTTTCATCATACTGTTGAGAACAGGTGGTGACGAGCTGCATTTAGAGTTTTAAGTATTTTACTGAGCCCAGTGGAACACACAACTGCCTGACTCAACATATTTTTCATTCAGCTGCCTAAAAGTCAAAGTTCTGATTATGAATATGCATTCATTTAGGGCTCTATCCATGTTTAATTGAGTCAATTGTGTGACTATCATTGTTACCAATAACAGAGGGTGGGTCTATCTTGGATGTTGGGAGCTCCCAGTGACTCTGCATAAAAGTCCTGATGATCTTGGGATGGTTCAGTTTTTGTTTAGTGCTATTGTTGGCACTGACTGGAAGCTGTTCCCCAGAGCTTCTACACAGGGTACCTAAAGCAATTGCAGAGGACACAGAACGGTGAGGATGTGGTTCCCATTCCTGAAGGAAGGTTGATGCAAATACCATTTTGTTTGAGGGGAAGCTAACTGAAAGGCGGATTAGTGGTATGTTTGGAAGGCAAGTTAGGAGACAAGACAGGAAGGAGTCTTGTTTAAAATATAATCACTCATCCAGACAAGTCGGGCAGGCTGGGCAGTTTCATTGCTCCAAATTCTGAATCCTGTTCTATCTGTCAACAAGATTCACCACGTATTCTGAAGTGAAGAGTTTTCTGATCCACCTACTCCCTTTTTAATCAGTGGGCATACCAGGTCAAATGAAATTCTCAAATGATTGGATGATCTGACGGAACAATATGTATTAGTGATACATTACTAAATGTCTGATTTGCAATTCCTGGTCATCTAGCATTGGATTGTTTACTGATCTTTCACCTGTCAATGTTAACCGACTACAAATATGTTGAGTGATACAGAGAAAATTACAAAATAATTATTAACTTGAATTTTACACAGAAACATTGTGCAGTCTACATCCCATTTTAGTTAATGTAATCCTCAAAGTAAAAAATGAACTTGATTTGAGGTTTCCCATTTTTAAGGTAATAAAAATACGAATGGACAATTACAGTATTTATACTAACATCTTCTGTAAATTATGAGCAATTTTATTTAAATATACACATGAACATTTAAGAATTTTCTCTTTCTTTTTTAAATTCATTCACAGCATGCCCCCGTCTGGGATGATATTTATTACCCATCCTCAACTACCCTTGAGCTGGCTTCTTGAACCTTTTGTAATTTTCCAATAGAGATTTGAAACAGTTGAGTGGCTTTATTGGGTTTTTTCCCCCTCAGGGCAGTTGAGAGTCAACACATTGCTGTGGGCCTGGGGTCACCAGGTCGGCCAGCCCAGGTGACGATGGCAAATTTCCTTCCCTAAAACTAGGAACCAGGTGCAGCTCGTAGTGGTTATTACTGATAGCACTTTTTAAAAAAAAAAGTTCAGTTTATTCGATTTGATCGAATCAAATTATTAGCTGACATGAGGGGAATTGAACTTATCACTTGATGATTATTATAGTAAGTCTCTAGATCACTGTCAGTCGTGTAACTACTTTGCTATCGTGAAATTATTGTCCTGAGTTTTAAAAAAAAGTCTTGTTCAGCAATGAAAGTGGCATTTGTGACCCTATCTAGTGAAAGCAGAAAGCCCTATTGAATTTCAAAAAGACGATATTGAGAAGTGAATCTGTGCATCCAGCTGTTGCAAAGATAATCAAGTTGTTTTAATAACTTAAATTTAAGTAAACCAACAAATGGGATGTCAGAATAAATGACAAGGTAAACATGGCTCTTTGGGTAAGATGAAATTAAGCCATTGTATGCCTCAACAATACAGCATAGAATTTGTTTGGTTATATTCTTAAACACTTTACAAGACCAGACCTCATAAAGTTCATTTCACTCTTTTAATATTACCAAAACACCATCACTTTGGTGAACAGTACTGACTTTACCTTGATCAGGAAGGAGCTTCTTCGTTAGATTGTAATTTTACTGGGCTTAAAAAAGGGACGTGGTGAACAGAAAACTTGGTTTTCTTTCTGGGGGGGGGGGCGGGTGAGGAAAAGGAAGTGGATCAAAATATTCTGTAGCTTCAGGGTTTAGTGACCTTCTGGACAACAACTAAGGTTTTGTATGCTGATTAAATTAAAACAAGGCGCTGCAGATGCTGGCAATCTGAAATAAAAACAGGAATGACTGCAGAATCGGGGAGAGAAAGCAGAGTTAACGTTTCGAGTCCAGTGACCCTTCTTCAAACCTATGTACTGATTGTCTGGTACATTTTTGTCTCCAATAATGTGACCAAGAAAGCTTTGTGTGTGTTGTTCTACGCTGGAGGTTGTGATTTACAGAGATAGTAGGAACTGCCGATGCTGGAGAATCACAGATAACACTGTGTGAAGCTGGATGAACACAACAGGCCAAGCAGCAGAGGAGCAGGAAAGCTTGATGTTTCGGGTCAGGACCCTTCTTCAGAAAATCACAGTTTACGGTGTTCGTTTATGACAAGGATTTCTTCGACTGCAACATCCACACTAATATCGAGAGCCCACTAAAAGATGGTTGTTCTTCCGACTCTCTCTCTCCGACGTGGCTCTGAAATTAGAATTACTTAGAAACCACTTAAAGCTCTTGGGGTGAGGGGAGGGAACCATCAATGCTGTTTCAGATGGATTCTTCACATCACCTGGGAGGACCGGCGGCCAATAGCACCAGCACTGAGGCCATGATCACCTAAACCCAATTCCACTGGGCCAGCCAAGTGCTTAGGAAGGCCAAGTTCCAATTGCCAAAGAAGATACTGGAATAAGAGGAAGACAAAGGAAGCATTCCAAAGACGTCCTGAAGGTTTCCCTCGAAATACAACATAAATGTCAACAAGTGGAGACTTTCTTTCAGGTGGGGAAAAGAAAATGACTTGGAGGAAACCCCGGTATGAAAGGGCTCAATTTCTTGAAAAAAACCCATCAGCAATAGGAAGTATGGAAAAGGAATACCAACAGTTATGAGGTCAAGGATGAATTACACCTCTCAAACAACTACCAAATACATGATTGGAGGTGCAACTCTAGGATCAGCCTCATCAGCCACACAGGACCCACAGAGCCATGGCCAGGGACATAGAAAATAGGTGGACTATCATGCTCGTTTAGTAAGTGATGGTCAAGGACAAAGACTCCAATACCCCTTCTGTGTGTGACCCCTGCTCTTGAACTCCCCAGCCATCAAGAACACACTTCCTGCATCTACCCTGTCTATCTTGTTCGAGGCTATAGATTTTTGAGATCATACAGTAGATTTGAGGGGTTGAATGGCCTACTACTCCTGTGTTTGCACGAACCAGTTTCCCATTTGGTTATTTCTTGGGCCCATATCTCATTCTACTGAATGTTCCATTAGGGTACAATTAAGCAGTACCCTAATAACCAGCAGGTTCTTAAAGTCCACACGATGGTATCTGTGGTCATGTCTAAGATAATACATTCTAAAGTGATAGAGGATAGATTCTAAAAAAACTCTGATGTGCAGAGTGATTTGTGGAATGTATTTTTGTAAAAATACAAAGTTAATGTATAGCACCTATTTTTCAAAGCAGTGTAAAGATTAGAATTGAATTGAACCTATTTCCAACAAGTTGAGGAAATCTCAGGACTGTGTTTTGAAAATATTTGATGAATGTCATGGTCCCATTTGCAGATGGGCCCATGAAGGGCCTCACTTGCCTTGATAACATTGATACACGTTCAACTGGACTTGTCCCAGCTCTGTACAGTAATACCCATTTCTACCTCTTTGCCCTCTTCAAATTGATCACTTTTTTTATTATTTAGGGGAAAAAAATGCTAACATTAGAAAGAATCTTCCCCAGTTTCTGCTGAACAGTGAGTGTGTAACTATCTCCTTTCAATTCCCTACTGTGTGAGAGTTTATTTCATTCCTCAGTTTATTAATAAAATTACCAGAAAACCGATTTCAAATGTAGCTGGAAGGTGAAGCTCAAGGCAGAAAGTGCAAAAGAAGGGAAGTTATGGTGAATCGTTTATTAAAACCAGCACTAATTTTGGCCTTTACTTGACCAAGCTTCAAGAAGAACATGAAGATATTGGAGAGAATTCTGGAAAAATTCTTTTCATAGTTCCAGGGATGAGGAACAAGTCACATGGACTAGGGCTGTTTGTTAGAGAAGAGGAAATAAAGTAAATCGGGCATTCAAAATCATGAGATGTCTGAACACTGATCCCGTTGGTGGAATGATCAAGAACCAGAGTCCACAGCTCTGAAAGAACTAGAGGTGATGTGAGGAAAGCAGTTTTACACAGAATGTTTGGTTCTGGAATGAACCCCGTGAGGTGTGGCAGAGGCAGGTTCATTTGAGGCTGTCACCGGGATTTGGTTGATTATGGGGGAAGGTGATGGCTCTGTGGTATTATCACGACTGTTAATCCAGATACCCAAGTAATGTTCTGGGGATGTGGGTTTGAATCCTGCCATGGTATATGGTGGAACTTGAGTTCAACATTTTTTTAAAAAAAACAAACTGGGTTTAAGAATCAGAGATAATGGGAACTGCAGATGCTGGAGATTCCAAGATAATAAAATCTTGGAATCTCCAGCCTCCTGAGATTCTGCTTGGCCTGCTGTGTTCATCCAGCCTCACATTTTATTATCTGGGTTTAAGAATCTACTGATCACCATGAAATCATTGTCAATTGTTGGAGAAATTCATCTGGTTCATTAATGTCCTTTTAGGGAAGGAAATCTGCCATCCTCACCTGGTCTACATATGACACCAGACCCACAGCAAACTGGTTGACTCAGTTGCCCTCTGAAATGGCCTAGCAAGCCATTAGGCTGTACCAATCGCTACAAAGTCTCAAAGAAACGAAGCCGGACGGATCACCTGGCATTGACCCAGGCACCGGAAGAGGCAATGACAGAAACAGCTCTGTTGACTCCGTAAAATCTAAGACCTGAGGACTAGTGCCAAAACACTGTCTCAGACTAGTCACGCAACAGCCTGACATAGTCATAGACATGGATAAGGTGAATAACCAAGGCCTTCTCCCCAGGAAAGTGGAGCCCAAAACTAAAGGGCATAGGTTTAAGGTGAGACGGCAAAGATTTTAAAAGGGACCCAAGGGGTAACTGTTTTTTGCACCAGAGTGTTATACATGTTTGGAGTGAACTGCCAGAGGAAGTGGTGGAGGCTGGTACAATTACAACACTTAAAAGGCACCTGTATGGGTATATGAGAGATAATGGGAACTGCAGATGCTGGAGAATCCAAGATAATAAAATGTGAGGCTGGATGAACACAGCAGGCCAAGCAGCAACCTCTCTGATGAAGGGTCTAGGCCCGAAACGTCAGCTTTTGTGCTCCTGAGATGCTGCTTGGCCTGCTGTGTTCATCCAGCCTCACATTTTATTATCTTGTATGGGTATATGAATAGGAAGGGTTTAGAGGGATATGGGCCAAATGCTGGCAAATGGGACAACATTTGTAGTATGTACTCTGGGTGGGGGATTTCAACATTCACCAAAGAGTGGCTCAGCAGCAGTACTACTGATCGAGCTGGTCAGGCCCTAAAGGACCTAGCCGCTAGACTGGGTCTGCAGCAGGTGGTGAGGGAACCAACAAGAGGGAAAAACATACTTAATCCCATCCTTACTAACATATCAGTTGCAGATGCATCTGTCCATGATGGTATCAGTAAGAGTGACCACCGCACATTCCTTGTGGAGATGAGGTCCTGCCTTCACAATCAGAATAACCTCCATCGTATTGTGTGGCACTATCACTGTGCTAAATGAGACAGTCTTCAAACAGATCTAGCAACTCAAGACTAGGTATCCATGGGGTGTTGTGGGGCATCATCAACAGCAGCAGAATTGTACCCCGACATATCCTCTACTCAACCATTACTATCAAGCCAGGGGATCAACCCTGATTCAATGGAGAGTGCAGGAGGGTATGCCAGGAGCAGCACTAGGCATACCTGAAGATGAGGTATTGACCTGTTGAAGTCACCAAACGGAACTACTTGCATGCCAAACAGCAAAAGCAGCAAGTGGTAGACAGAGCTAAGCTCTGCAGTCCTGCCACATCCAGCCATGAATGGTGGTGGACAATTTAAACAACTCACTGGAGGAGGAGGGTCCACAAATATTCCCATCCTCAATGATAGAAGAGCCCAGCACATCAGTGCAAAAGACCAGGCCGAAGTATTCACAGCAATCTTCAGCCATGTTCCATTTCAGCCTCCTCCAGTGGCCCCCAAAATTACAGATATGAATCTTCAGCCAATTTGATTCACTCCACGTGATATCGAGAAATGGTTGGAGACTGTAAAGGCTATGGGCCCTGACAATATTCCAGCACAATACATAAAAAGTGGAGCAAATCCAACCTGGCCAATTACCACCCCATCAGTAAAGTGATGGAAGGGGTCATCAACAGTACTTTCAAGTGGCACCTGCTCAGTGATGCCCAGTTTGGGTTCTGCCAGGGCAATTCAGCTCCTGATCTCGTTACAGCCTTGGTTCAAACATGGACCAAAGAGCTAAATTCCAGAGGTGAGGTCAGAATGACAGCCTTTGACGTCAAAGCTGCGTTCAAAATATTGGCAAAAATGTTCAACACCATCTGTAACTCCTCAGATACTGAAGCAGACAGTGTCTAAATGCAACAAGATTTGGACATTATCCAGGCTTGGGCTGACAAGTGGCAAATAACATTTGTGCCACACAAATACCAGGCTATGACCATCACCAGTGGGAGGCAATCTAACCATTGCTCCCCTTGACATTCATTTAGGACAAGGGCAGAAGATGCAAGGGAACACCATCACCTGCAAATTCCCCTCTGAGCCACTCACCGTCTTGATTTGGAAATATATCACTGTTCCTGTGTCAAAATCCTGGAATTCCCTCCCTAATGGCTGATAGACTGCAGCAATTCAAGAAAACTAGGGATTCTATGATCTATGATCTATGAAAACATGTCACCACCACCTTCTCAAGGGCAACTAGGGTTAGGAAATAAATGTTGGCTGGCCGACAATGCCCGTATCCCACAAAAGAATGAATCTTCAAAAAATCTGAAGTGAAAAGCTTTGCAGGCCTATGTTGGGGAACAAGATCCACTAAGTCACTCTTGTAGAGGGCCTGCACAAATATGACAATCCTTTTTCACTCTGCAGCAACCATCTCCGATTGCATGATCTATTAGAGGTCGCAAGTGGTGACTTTGATTTATTGTTGTCACATGTACTGGGATACAGCAAAAAAAATTGTTTTGCTTGCTATACAAGCAGGCTGTACCATGTAAAATGCAGCAACAGTGAGCAGAATACGTTGTTATGGTCACAGAGAAGGTGTGGCAAGAGAGAAATCAGCATTAACATTTGCAAGGGGAGTTCAAAAGTCTGATAACAGCAGCGAAGAAGCTGTTCTTGAATCCATTTGCACTTTTCTGTCAGGCAGAAAGTACAAGAGAATGGAAGAGAGTGTAACTGGCATGGAAGGGATCTTGGATTATGTTGGTTGCTTTCCTGAGGCAGTAGGAAGTCGAGATGAAACCAATGGATGAGATGCTGCTTTGTTTGATGGACTGAGCTGTATTCATGACTCTTTCTTGTAGTCTTGAGAAGAGCAGTTACCATACCCACGCTGTGATGCATCCAGAAAGGATCTATAAAATTTATTAAGAATCCTTATGGACATGCTGAATTTCTTTAGCCTCCTGAGGAAGTAGAGACTTCAAGCAATTTCTTGACCATCATGTCAACATGGATGGACCAGGACAGATTGGTGATCAGCACTCGGCAACTTGATGCTGTCGACCATCTCCTCCTCAGCACCATTTGATGCAGACAGGGCTGCCCATTCACTCCATTCCACTTCCCAAAGTCAATGAGCATCTCCTTTTCAGCTGATGTCGATGAGGAGATTGTCTTTACCCTATGCTGCTAAGCTCTCTATCTCTTTCCTGTATTCTCTGTTCAGTGTTTGAGATCTGACTTAAACAGAGCTGTTGACAGTAGACTTGTAAATGCAGTTGGGGCAGAATTTGGTCACAGTCGGCGTGTATAAGGGTATAGTACACAGCTTTGCAGGACACCAGTGTTGATGATTATGGTGGAGGACATGTTGACTAGTGTTACTGAGTGCAGCCTATGGGTCAGGTAATCAAGGATCCAGTTATGGAGGAGGGGAGCCGAGACCTAGGTCGGAGTCTAGAGATGAGTTTGTTTGGAACTGAGGTGTTAGAGGTGGAGCTGCAGTGGGAGCCTGATGTAGGTATCCTCGTTACCAAGAGGAGCATCTGCTGTGGACCTGTTGTGCTAGTAGGCAAAACTGCAAAAGTAGTTTGGCAAGCTGGAGTTGTGAGCCATGACTAACTTCTCAAAGGCACTCCATTATTTATGGAGGTCAGAGCCACCAGGCGGCAGTGGTTGTGGACCCTTCACCATTCTTCTTCAGCACTGGGATGGCGATGGTCTTAAAGCAGGTGGGGACTTCAAATCGTAATAAAGAGAGGTTAAAGATGTCTGTGAATACTCCTGGCAGCTGGTCTGCACAGAAATCTGAGTGCATGGCTGGGCACTTCATCTGGGCCAGTTGCTTTGTGGTATCATCTTCAAGAAAAAGGCTGATCTAATATCTGTGGCAGTGACTGTGGGTATGGGTGCATCGGAGACTGTTGGGGTAGGTGAGATCATTTCACTGACCTTGAGCGCACAACTGATGATTTGAGTAAATAAAGACTGATCCAGAGAGAAGTGGACATGTTAAATAAATGGGTGACAAGGTGGCAGATGGAATATAATTTTTAAAATGTTGACGTTGTTCACTTCGGTTGTAAGAATGGAAAAGTAGCGTACTTTTGTTTTTAAAAAAGCTTGCAACTTGTAAATATTGATGCCCAGAAGGACTTGTGTCATCCTAAAAGGACCACACAAAGTTAGCTCACAAACACAGGAAGCAATGAGGAAAATAAATGATTTTTTTTTTATTGGCTTGATAATGAGAGGATTGGGGGTGCAGGAGCAAAGAAATCGTTACAATTTTGCAGCATCCCTTTTGAGACCACATGTTGAATGAGGAAACACTCCTACTGGAGAGAGTACTGAGGGAGGTTTATGGAATTGGTTCCTGGAATGACGGGGCTGCCCTAACGATGAGTGATTCAATGAATGGCCGTTGTTCTCTGGAATAAGAAGTGATCTTGTTGATACGGACAAAATTCTAAAAAGGAATGACAGGATAGACATTAAAGCTATTTCCACTGACTGGGGTATCTAGAACGTTTTGGGGCACATTTAAAGGATAAGCTCCTGTGAAAGTTAAGGGTGGCATGAAGAAATTCCTCCTCATGGTTAGTATTTGGGGCGACTTTAGAATTCTCTACTCCAGAGAGTCGTCATTAGTGTGCCAATGCTGAACATGTTTAAGACTGAGACAGACAGTTTTGGTCTCTTGGGAACTGAAAAGGGAAAGGAATGGGTAAGAAAGTGGAGTTGAAGCCAAAGATCATTTGGGATCCTAGCGAGTGGCAGAAAAATATTGATGGGTTACGTGGCCTATTCCTGCTTCTATTTCTTCTGATGGCTCAGCAGAGTAATTAAACACGTAATATTGAAGCGTGGCATTTCTTTATGCAATACACTATGTAACTTGTTGCCTTTCGATCAAAGAATTTTTTGGGGGTTTTGTGTTCTCTACATTCAGAGCCCCACCACCTCCCGTTTGAAAACAGAGTCTGCAGACTGCCTACAAGAATGCAGGCCACTCTGCTGTCGTTTTGAACCTAAGGTGTGTTGGTTCACTTGGGATGGGACTTCTGCTCTTTTTTTTGCAAAGGAGATCCCACTGCAGAGGGATCTCCTTCGCAACTTGACAGGGCCAGCAGCACCAGGCGGGAGTGGTGGACACTGGGACACCAGCCTCTAGCTGAAGGCGAGGACAGCCTGGAGGCTAATTTTTAGCCCCGAACTTGCTTTAATGACAAGCTCCAGTCGGGTTTGAGACGCCTGGGTACGAAGGATATGACTTAGACCGGGATCCTGAGGCAGGCTGTCCTCTGGTGGACAGATAGGATGCCTAAAGGAAACCTGCCACTCTTCCAGACGGCAGCTCATCCTGTAAATACTGCTGGGAGAATGCCGTCAGCAGGGGCCACCCCTCTGGCTGTGTAAGATGGGGGAGCGGGGGTTGGGGCTTAAATCGTTAATCAATGGTCGCTTAAGGGTGAGCTGGCTGTCTTGTCTCTCTTTCTTCACCCCACCACCCCTCTCCACTCCCCCAATACCGATTTCATATTGGGAGACAAGGCAGGTGATGAGGAGGTCTGCTGTTGTTTTTTGTTTAACTACCATATGCCCCCACCCACTCCTCCTCCTTCAACCCCAGCAACAGAAGACTGTTTTAAAATGCAGCCTAATTATCTACTTAAAGTTCTACACCAGAGATTCTGGGCGACAGGAGCAATGAGGGATCAGTTTCCTTGTCTGGGGAGAGCTGAGAGGGATTTGAGTCTGCCATTTTCAACTATGCACTGGTTTGGTGACTGGTTCATTTTGTATTAGACCATTCCCTCTGGCTTTGAGGAACCAGGTAGCCGATATCCTGTACTTTGTAATCACTTTATTCTGAGACAGTTTGATCTGGGCACTTTGTCTTCTTTCAGAGAATCTGTCAGATATGAAGAATCTAAACACACACAGCATGTTAATATTTGTATGCATTAATGCATGCAATTTTAAGGCTGACAAATGAGCATAATCTTGTATGAATTTAACATTTGTTGTAATTAGATCATTTTGTAATAAGTTTTTATGGTTAATTATGAGGCTAATTAGCCACTTGGGATTCAGTCAAAATCATATGCTTGATTGACTTAGGTTGGGATTGTGAATATTCACAGAAACAGACTGGGAAAGTTTTAAACTAAACTCTCTCATTGAAAATCAAGAGAATGTCCAGCAGCATTGGGTTTTACAACATGTCCAACTTAGGGCATTGAAGATGAAGTCATCAGGCTGTCAAAATGGCATTCCACTTAACACTGTGGAATCCTGCTTGACAGGTGCTTTCACGTTAAAGTTTCTTAGAATTTAGTTACCACTTTAAAAGGGTTTACAGAGCTGCAGCACATAAATTCTTAAACTGTTACAGAAAGTGCTGGTGACATGCAGTGGATCAGTTGGCATGTCTATGATGCACATGTTTTTCAAAGCATTTTTAAATCTCGGCTGCTTTTCTCTGCTGATGTTAGTTTGCAACAGGGAAATACAATACATGGAATCATAGAATCCCTAGAGTGTGGAAGCAGGCCATTTGGCCCACTGAGTCCATACCACCCCTTCTGAAGAGCATCCCACTCTACCAGACCCCTACTCTGTCTACTGTAACCCTGCATTTTTCCCATGACTAATCTACCTAACCTACACGTCCCTGTGCGCATTGAGAAATTTAGCACGGTGAAGCTGCCTACCTTACACAGTTTCAGATGTGGGAGGAAAACAGAGCATCCAGAGGAAACATGTAGACAGTGGGAGTTTGCACAAACTCTCTAAAGTCACTTGAGGCTGGAATTGAACCCAGGTCTCTGGTGCTGTGAGGGACCACTGCTAACCACTGAGCCACAGTGCTCTCCTATTCATTTGTTAATCAGCTAGTTACCACATTCCTGCTGAAATCATGAGAATTTATTGGCCATGTCAAGGCTTTCTAGAGCCATAATATGTATATCATTAAATGATTCTCTCATTATCCTCTCTAATTGGGATAGCCTAGACTTCATCCCAGGTATGAGCAATGTACTTTCTGACATTCAGGTAACTATTCTGTTTGTATTTCTATTCCCTGCTAACTTATTCCACCTGAATTCTCTGGCTTGGAGAGGCTTGTTCTCAGAGCTGTTTCTCAATGCCAGATAAATTCTAATTTTGAGACAATGCAGACTGCTAGTATCTGCAGTTCGAAATAACTGAATTATTCAGAACATAATTTCAGCTTTATATGTGACATGTGAGGCACGACGTTGTGAAAACAAGCTCAGTGCAGAGGTAAAAGACTCGGTACCCCCCCCCCCCACCGATCAAAATGATCTTGAAAGGGCCTGAACATTGAATTTGTCATAGGCAGGTGGCACCAATTGGTGTAAACATGTGCTTGCTTAAAGACAATAGGTTTTAAAATGTTCAAGACTGACACTGAAGCTCACTGATAATCCTGAGACCAGTTTTTAGGAGGATGGAGGGGTTCATGACAGCCAAGTCCTTTAATCTCCAAAATGTTGATGGGCCAGCGCAACTGAAATCAGCAGTTCTGAAGAAGGGTCTAGGCTTGAAACGTCAGCCTTCCTGCTCCTCTGATGCTAGGCCTGCTGTGTTCGTCCAGCTCGACACATTATTATCTCAATTAAAGGAATAACATTGGCTGCTGTTGTTGACGCGCTGATAGTCTGAATATCCTTGCCCAACTTGTAGACATTTACTTGTCTACATCAGCAAATTGTGAGATTGTGCCTGCACATGCAGGTTTAGGTCATCCATGTGTACTGGGAAAAGTAGGGATCTTCACACTGACCGCGAGGGTACCCCTAACCGTGTACCTTTTTCCAGCCTAAAAAGTAACATTTCTTCCCGCTGTGTTTCCTGACACTCGGCCAATTCTAGCTCCATGCTGCTCTTTTAGTCTTTTTTTTAGTCAGCCATTTCTAATGGGACTCTTAAGTGGAACTTCATCAACGACGTTTTTGGAAGACCAAGTGCACCATATCTATATATTAGCCTCACCAACAACTCTGATGAAGGGTCTAGGCCCGAAACGTCAGCTTTTGTGCTTCTGAGATGCTGCTTGGCCTGCTGTGTTCAGCCAGCTTCACACTTTGTTACCTCCTCCTAATTACCTCATTTTCAAAAAAACTAAGTTAGTTGAAGTCAATTTGTTCTTAACAATAGATCCAGGCTGGCTTTCTTTTAATTAACACCAATTTGCTAGAACGGCTGTTAATTTGGCACTAAATTATTGTTT
This sequence comes from Stegostoma tigrinum, assembly GCF_030684315.1. NCBI lineage: Eukaryota > Metazoa > Chordata > Chondrichthyes > Orectolobiformes > Stegostomatidae > Stegostoma > Stegostoma tigrinum. The sequence goes on along the minus strand of NC_081389.1, from coordinate 1,150,944 downwards.
CCAAAATCTTTCCCACCACCAAGGTTAAACCATCTGACCTGCAGTTGTGGATCTATCCTTGCATTTTTTTTTCTTTAACAAGGGTGTAACATCTGCAACTCCCCAGTCTTCTGGAACTGCTCTGAATCTAATTTAAAAAAAGAATTTGAACAGTACAGTGTGACACAGGAACAGACCCTTACACCCACCATGGCTGTGCCAACAAAATGTCAGTCTAAAATAATTCCATCTGCCTACATATAGTCTGTACCCCTCTTCCCTGCCTGTTCATGTATCTGTACAAATACCTTTTTAAACTTTGCTTATGTATCTGTTTCTGTTGCTTCCCCGGCAGTGCATTCCAGGCACCTATCATCCTCTACGTAAAATAAAAATTTCCTCGCACATCTCTCTTAAACTTTCTTCTTCTCATCTTTAAATTTATCTCTCCTAGTATTTGACATTTCCACCTGGGGAAAAGACTCGATACACCTACCTGTCAGAATTTTATATACGTCTATCATATTGCCCCTCAGCTTCCAAAGCTCTAGTGAAAACAACCCAAGCTTGTTCAACTTCTCCTCCTAACTAATACAACTTTGTAACCAGGCAATATCTGGTTTAAAACAGCAAAAACAGAAGTTGCTGAAAAGTTCAGCGGATCTGGCAGCATCTGTGAAGAAAAAAATGAGAGTTATTTGGACCTGAAACATTAACTCTGATTTTTATTTTCTTCACAGGTGCTGACAGATCTGCAGAGGTTTTCCAGCAACTTCTGTTTTTGTTCCTGATTTGTAGCATCCTCAGTTCTTTGTTTTTTAACATCCTGGTAAACCTCTTGCACCCTCTCCAAATATCCTTTCTCTGAGATAACAAGGTGTAGAGCTGGATGAACACAGCAGGTCAAGCTGCATCAGAGGAGCAGGAAAGTCTGGATCCCTCTTCCGAAAATCCTTCCTCTCACATGGCAACCAAAAGTGCACACAACTGTGGCCTAACTAAAAAGTTTTATACAGCTGCAACTTATTTGCCAGCTTTTATATGCAATGTCCTGACTGATGAAGATGTACAGAATGTTTGCATTCTTTACCATTTTATCCACTTGTGTTGCTGCTTTCAGGGAGCTATGGACATGGATACCAAGATCTGTCTGTGTATCAATGTTTCCAGGAGTCCTGCCATTTACTCTATATTTTCCTCTTGTATTTGGCCTCCAAAATGCATCACCTGGAGGCCCCAGTAGGTAGTCTTCCTTCCCACCCTATGTACTCCCCGCAGCCTGAAAAACATGGCCCACGTGCCCCCTCACAGGGACTAACCAGGGAAATCCGAGGCTTAGTCCACAAAATATGGTTCCTGCGCTGGAGGTTACCTATAGTCCCACCAGTGTCCATCAATCCCAGTGGTGCTATTGGGATCGAAAGCTCACCAGATACTTGATTGGCTGGCAACTCTGAAGAAACAGAACATCCTCCCGGTTGAATAGTCATGTAGGTGATGCTCTATTGTGCAATAGAAAGCACATTGGACTTCTATAATGCATTGCCAATGCTATTCAAAAGTTGTGGGTTCAAGTCCCAGCAGAGTCCAGTTCGGGCATGGGGTGAGTGGCATAATGGGTAACGCATTTGACTTTGGATCAGAAGATTGTAGGCTTGAATCCTCCCTGGATCAAGCACAGATGACAGCCTTTTATTGGGTGGCACTGTGGCTCAGTGGTTAGCACTGCTGCCTCACGGCGCTAAGGACCTGGGTTCAATTCTACCCTTGGGCTGTGTGGAGTTTGCACATTCTCCCCATATCTGTTTGGGTTTCCTCCCACAGTCCAAAGATGTGCAGACAAGGTAGATTGGCCATGTGAAATTACCCATAGTGTTCAGGGAGGTGTAGATTAGGCAGGTTATAGGGAGATGTGTCTGGTGGGATGCTCTGATAGTTGGTGTGGACTTGTTGGACCAAAGGACCTGTTTCCACCCTGTAGGGATTCTATGAATAGCTGCTGCGGGACACAGCAAACTGGGGGAAAGTCCACTGCCTCAATGTACAAATCCCCTTTTCCATGGAGTGTCACTGTTACCCTTTCTTTACCATTTACTATGTAGGGGTTTCTCAAACTGTGTGCAGTGAAGGAAACCATCAGATATATCACATGGGAATGGGTTAACATGACCCATAGATCTTATGTACTTTTCCCACAAACATTTGAGATATTACAGGATGCTCAGTTGTGGGAAGTACGTTTAGTCGCATCTTGATGATCTAGGCTGCGTTGGTTTTGTCACTATTTGTGGTACAAAAATGATTGAAGAGTTTAGGTGGAGTATGTAACTGTGGTATCAAAATCATTGGGAAAGATCCAGCTTAATGGGTTTTCATCTGAAGTTTTAGATATTTTCCAGTTGGCTTGGATGTTCTGGCCCAGAGGGAGAGGCACCTTTCAATGTCTCGACTTATTGCTGGTTTGTAAAAAATGAGAAAGCCTAGTGTTTCTCATTAAGAACTGTTTTTAATGCAGTCTGGTTGGAATTGTAATACTCTGACCAGAACCTTGCAGTGAGAGGAGTCTGAGTTGAGGGTAGACTGGACAGCTGCTGATGGAATGTGCTGCCTCTTCCAGGGGAGGTTTTCTGAGCCTGACAGCAATTGGTCAGTGGCAAGAACACCAGTGGGCTTCTGCCTGGTGTTAAGGCTCCAAGGTGGAGGGGTAGGGTTAGTCTTAGCCCCCGGTGAGAAAGATCTTAGCCGAACAGGGGCCAAGAGCACTGTCACAGAAGATACCAGGATCATTGTACCTAGCAGACGCTGGGTTCTTGGGTTGGGTGTCAGCAAGAGCGAGAGGGCAGGGAAGTTGGGAGCAATGGTTTGGGGATGGCTCATTTGACCTCCATCCTGTCGTTCAATCGGGCACTGTTGGATGAAGAACTTGGGTCGGCTCCCAGTTGATGGACAGCCCATACGGGTTGACTGGCATCTTTATCCTAGTGGCATCAAGATTTCCTGATTTGGCAGCAGCACAGGAAGATTGACCATGAGGCAGCACAAGAAGGAGATAATACCCTTCACTGGCTACCCCCTTCAACCAGCCCACCATCTGGGAAACACAAGATAACTTCTGTGGGATCTGAGTTCTTAGTGAATTGTACAGTCAACAATAAGGAATCACATTGTTCTATGGGACTGCACTGTAAGATCTAGCCAAGTACTCTTGTGAAGGACAAAGATCTGAATCTGTGATTATTGTGACTTTTATGTCTGTGTTTAAATTTTGAATTAACAGTCCAGCTAACCCTCCGGCAAACTCTAGGACTCAAAACCCATAAACTACATCCTTCCCTCAGATACTTTCCAGGTCCAGTGTGATGTCAGAAGGATAGCAGCCAACCTGCATGCAGCAAGCCCCCACCAACAGCATTGTGGTCATATTATTTTATTATCCTGGTATCTTCTCTGATAAACATTGGCCAGGACATTAGGGATAACATTTTTCCTTCCTTGAAATATTGCCACAGAAACTCTTATACCAGCTAAGGCTGTACAGCAGCTCAGACAGTACAGCACTTCCTTAGTGCTGCAATGGAGCATCAGCCTTGATTTTTAGTGCTTAAGTCCTGGAGGGGGACTTGAACCCAAAATCTTGGTTTTCAAAAAGAGTTCTTTTAGCTGAGCCATTGTTAACACTTCTTACGGGAAACCCTTGAACAATTCTTGAAATAGGAAGAAACCTAAAAGGAAGAAACTTATTTTCACTTTGACTGGCACTGGCTCTCACGTTACTTTTCAAAACTATACCTCCTTGGAATAAACAGAAGCTCAGCCTGTGATGTACCTTTTGTGAGCAGCTGATAGGGTAAAGGGAGAAATAGCTTGGTTTTCTAACATTTATGTGTGCAGAGTCTGGCTGTCGTGCTGCCTTTTTAAAAATGTGTCCAGAGAGTATTCATTTCAGTCTACAATCAAACTGCAGTAACAGTTTTTATTGGGAATTTTTTCCCATGTTGTAGATAAACCGATTGTATCCAATGGGTGGTTTGGGTTATAAATAGTTTCTGGCTCAAATCAACATCCCTCCTCCTCCTCCTGGTAACACTTCCCTAATGGGTCTGTGCACACTCGGCCCCCCACCCTTATCCAAGAGGTGGAATAGAATCCTCCATTACACCCACACAAATGTTGCTTTAATTGGGTCACCCCATCAGTTTGTAGGTTATGCTCTCATGTAAATTGTCTCCAGGTATCGTCTATCTTATCTTTAGCTAAGTAATTGTGTGCTAACTGCCCATTGGGACATACAAAGGAGTTTTTAAAAGGTTTAACTTATTCATGTAATGTGAACATTACTGGCCAGGCTAAAATTTATTGCCTGTCCTTTAATTGCACTCGAAGCTGATGGTGAGCTGCCCTCAGGAACTGCTGCATTATTTGTGACATAGGGGCTCTTATAGCATTGTTATGGATGGAGTTCCAGGGTTTTGAAGCAGTAACCCTGGAGGAATAGCAATATATTTCCAAGTCCAGATGGTGCGCAGCTTGGAGGAGAGCCTGCAGTTAGTGTTGTTCTCGTGTATCTGCTGCCCTTGTTTATCTAGGTGGTAGCCATGGGTTTGGAAGGTGCTAACTAGGGTGTCTTCATGATTTCTGCAGTGCATCTTTTAAATGGTATACACTCTTTGTGGTACTGAGTGTTGGTTGTAGGGGGAGTGGATGTTTGCCCTGGATAGTGTCGAGCTTCTTGCTTGTATTTGGAGCTGCACTCACCTCTGCATGCCTCAAACTGGAGAGAAGTGTGAGATGGAGGTTTCTGGGGTGAGAGGGCAGCAAGGTGAGGTGAAGATTCTCCACCGGCTTTCTTAGCTGGACTTGATTAGGACTGAGGCAAGAAGTGAGTGTAGTCCCCTTCTGATTTACTCCTGCCTGATTTAAATGTCCTTGGCTAGCAAACTCCAGATGGGCAGGGTATTAAATTCTGCCTGAATTTCCCGTCTTGTCATTCTATAGAAATGGTAGACACTTATACCCAACTAGGTTCTTGTGCTTTTTTTTTGATGGTATTAAAGTTAAAAGGTCAGCCCAGTGGCTCGGTGGTTAGCACCACTGCCACTCAGGGCCAGGGACCCAGATGACTGTGTGGAAGTTGCACATTCTCCCTGTGTCTGCGTGGGTTTCTTCCAGGTGCTCCGGTTTCTCCCTCAGTCCAAAGATGTGCAGGTTAGGTGGATTGGCTGAGCTAAATTGCCTGTAGTGTTCAGGGATGTACAGGCTGGGTGGATTAGTCATAAGAAACGTGGAGTTACAGGGACAGGGTGTGGGTTGGGTCCGAGTGGGATACTCTTTGGGAGGGTCGGTACTGACTAGATTAGCCAAATCTGGTCTTTCTACATATTCTATGATTTTATTAATGGTTAACAACCACAGCAGCTCCATCTGTTTATATTAGTTTAACTGCTAGTTTTTAAATAAAACTAGAAAATAACTTTGTTCTTTTCCTTTTTCTAAAGCTTGCAAAGGGTGAAGCTTGGCATCTCGAACCTCAGCTGTTTAACTGTGAATATGCAGGCCTTCAAAATATACTGAACCTTTAAAAGGTTTATGAATGAATTAACACTTCCAGGATTCCAATCTCTACTGCTTTCTAAGTTGCATTTGATCCACTTATCTTAAATGAGTTTGCAACTGTGGTTAAAACAGCCACTAGAGAAATTCCTATGCACATTAATAGTCCTATATCTTCAAGACCATTGTGTCTGCAAAACCAAGAAGGCTTAGGGGTGACTTTTAAATGTAAGAATAGAGAAGTCTGCATCTGTAGGGTTGTAAATATAAGATGTGATCTAAGAAATCTAGAAATAAGAAAGCCTTAGATGCTGTAAGTCTGATACAAACACAACAGTTCTGACACAGGGCTACTGGATTCGAAATATTAACTGTTTTCTTTCTTGTATTTTGTAAATACAAGGTTAACTAATGCCTGTACCTCGGGCATCTGTAATATTTGCTTCAATGTGGCGAGGCAAGTAATGCAAATACATTTTGACTGTTATCATTTAGTAGGATCTGGCAGGAATGTCTGAGACCAGCCGGAATGTACTATGATAGCTAAAGAATAATGGGGTGTATATGTTATATGTATGTAAGTATGAGCGAGTGATTATTGATATTAAAGTTTATGGAATGAGTAGAAATAAAACTGACTAGTAAAATACATGTCTGGACACTGTGTCTAACTGGCATTTAGCCTGTCATATTAACTTGAGGAGAAGGTGGATGAAGAATACAGGAGAGAATAGAGAGTTTGATAGCAGGACACTGGAGTGGATCTAAACCAATGAGTCAGGTGGACCAAGTGATTGTGCTGAGTAACCCATTTACTGTGGTTCTATATTTTGAGTCTTGTGGGAATTCTAATGTGAAATACAATGGCTGATAAACCAAGTCAAAGAACATATGTCAGCAAGATAAGGATATGAAATCATTGATTTATATTTGGAAAGGGAGGGATTGTATAGGTGTAGACCATTTTAACAAAGTTTTAAAAGGACAGGGTTCAGCTTCAGGGCTGATTACGTGTTGCGGGCATATGGACAGAATGACAGATATGTACTATGCTTTCTAAGGATGCTAATGACTGAGTGAATTCAGGATGCTACATTCTGACAATTTGGCATGTGGTTAAAAACCATTTTATAGACAAATAACAACATTTGAAGAGATTTTGTCATAAACAGCAAAAGAAAAGATTCAACCCTGTTTTTCCCAGCAACATCTATTATAGGCATCAATTCTAATGAACAATCAATCCTACTTTCTCTGTCTAATTTTATACTCCACTGACAAGCCCCCATGTATTTCTTTCTGCTGGCCTCCAGCACATTCACCAGATGTGATTCTTTCCATCTGCCCAAGACATACAGACAAAGGCTAATTCACTATCTTTACTCACTGATCTTATAAAAAGGCAAGATTTCTTTCCAATTACCTTTTGACTATCTTCACGCTTCTGAACAGCACACTTACTAGTTTGAATCTTTTCTGAACTGAACACTGTTTTGCTTATCCTATTTCTCTGGATCACAAAAAAACTCAATTTAGTAAACCCCTTACATCTCACCAGAGATAGTAAGAACTGCTGATGCTGGAGTCTGAGATATTAGTGTGGAGCTTGAGGAACACAACAGGTTAGGTAGCATCAGAGGAGCAGGAAAGTTGCCGTTTCCGAAGGGAATTTTCTGAAGGGCCCTGAACCGAAACACCAGCTTTCCTGCTCCTCTGCTGCGTTCATCCAGCTCCACGCTGTTATTTATTACATTTCACCAGGTAGTTTGACCAATTATTTAGCTTGAGTCACATGATTGCTTAAATGTTGTCTTAACCCACTGCTTTAAAGTGACCTGACCTTTCTCTTTTTTAAAAAAAGTTATCTTAACAAAAGTGAAAACCAAAAACTACTTTACCTTGACTTTATTTATTTGCTCTCCTTTCATTTCTGAATCATCATAAAGTATTTACACTACAATACCCACATTTTAATATCATTTAAAATCCATTAGTTTAGGTTAATTATTCCTTTCAAGACTTTTTACCTGCTTGCTGTGAATTCTGATCCATGTCCCTATCATATACCTCGTGCCTTCTCCTGCTTGAACCACACTGTTAGCGTTGGAGTTAGCCGTCCCTTGAGCTTAGTTTTTCTTTTAAAGCTGAGTTCAACCACAAACTTGGTGGGTGCAGTTCATTACTGGGATTTAAAATGAGGCTGCTGGCGAGCAAAAATACTTTGTTTTTAAAGTGCTAGCTCTCTGACTGGCTAGTGAGAGGAGACATCACTGTATGAACAAGCAAGATTCCTTATCCTCCTCGTCCTCTCCTGGGTTAATTTTATTTAAATCAGCTGCTGAATTACTCCAGTTCAGCACAATAAGTCTCAGGCAGGAGTCCACCTCCCTCAGAATTGCTTGTGTGTAGATGTTTGAGGTTACTTTAGTGGAACCTGTTGTAATTTTGAGAGAAAGCACAAAACAAGTTATTTATTTAGAAGTGCTTTCTGTTATTTCATTAGAGCCAATACCCTTCCAAACATTAATAAGCAAATATTGGAGATGACTTTTCTATGTTAAAATCAGCAAAAAAAAACCCCACCATTTCCCTCCATTACAGAGTTATCATCACTGAATTCAACAGTGAAACATTTGAATTGATCAAAGTCATCACTTTGGGCGACTTCCCCAATTAGCTGTTCTCTGCATTGAGCAATTTGCATAAAAACTGGGCTTTTTTTTAAACTTACTAGCCACATTAAAAAGGGAACAATAAATGAAAAAAAATCCATAGAAATGAAAATGAAGTTCAGGAGCAAACCTCTATTTTTTTTAAATTAGAGTTGGGAAGAATCGTTAGCTATCTGTGTGAAATATGATTTTGTATGTGTGTACATCTTTATTTTGCTTGAAGAATTTAAGGAGATTATAATCTCTTGGAGATTTCAAACAGAAAAATCCAGTCATAGATAAGGGTTAAGTGGCCTGCCAATATTTAACTATTGACACTCTCACCTTCAGCAAAACAGATCGATTGTGAAAACACTTGATCCCATAGAATCTATGTTTCTCAACCCAGGTACTAGAGAAGGAGTTTGAAAGGCTGTGGTGTATAGTTGGGGAAGGTGTAGTGTGTCTCAACATTCAGTCCTTAAGAAGGTGTTAAACACTTTAGGTGAATGTATATTTCTTCTACCATCTTGGTGTCAGGTTGTATAACCTGCTGTTTGATTCTTTTGGAATGTCTATTATCAATGGAAAACTTGTGATAAAATAAGCATTTTGTAAGACTAAGCATATCTTGATGAAAAACAAAGATGAGCTTGTGAAATGCTGATTAGTCCCCTAGCACAGATGTGAGAATTGAAAGATGAGACAAGTTGGCAAGCAGTGGATGCTAACAGTAGAGATGATTGTTTGTTGATAAATGAACGTCATATATTTATGTGCACTTTTCACACCACTGACTTGCCAAATGATTTACAGCCAATGAAATACTTTTGAATTGCAGTCAGTATTGTAATGTTGGAAATGTGGTAGCCAATTTGCACACAAAGCTCCCACAAACAGGATTATGACAATGACCAGATAATGTATTTCTTTAATATGTTGTTTGAAGGAGAAATAGTCTACAGGACATGAAAAACAACTTCTTTTTTGTAATATAACAAGGATATTTTTGCACACACAGAGAAGGTGGCCAGGAGCTAGCTTTGTGTAACTGAAACCTAACACCATCAACAGTGTAGCACGCTCCTGTGTGAGCTACACTGAACGTAGAACAGCATAGCTTAGGAGCAGGACATTTGTCCTTTCTAGTCTACACTGATGCCATTCCAACCTAAACCCATCTGCTTGCATGTGGCCTGTATCCCTCTATTCCCTGCCTGGCCATGAGTCTGTCTAAATGCCTGTTAACATTGCTGCCCATTCTTTTCTAAGTGCAAGTAAATCATGTCCCTAAGAATCTTCTCCAATAATTTCCTTAATGTAAGGCTCACTAGATTGTAATTTCCCTTATTATCCCTGTTGCCCTTAAACAAAATAACTTTATTAGTTAGACTCCAATCTTCTGGAACCTCCCCTGTGGCTGAAGAGGATCTAAAGATGTCCGTCAAGCCCCCAGCAATCTTATCCCTTGACTCCTCCTATATCTTGTGATAGATCCCAACTGGTCCTGAGGATCAAATGTGGCACAAGATTCCAGCAAAGCATGAGGGGGAAAACTCTCCTCTGGTTGAGACATCCCTACCACAAAGGAAGATGGTTGTGGTTAGTGGAGGCCAGATATCTCAGCAGGACTTCTTCAGAGTAGTATCTTCAGCTGCTTCATTTGATGACCTTCCCTCCATCATTAGGTCAGAACTGGGTACATTTGTTGTTCACTGCACTATGTTCAATGCACGTTTGTGACTTCTCAGAAACTTGTGCAGCAAGACATGGACAAATGTCCAGGCTGGGGCTGAAGACCATCTCTGACAGAATATCTAATCATATCACCCAGGTATAGAAATGCATTATCATCACTGAATTCCCCCACTAACAACATCCCCAGTTACCATTGACCAAAAACTGGAGTGAATCAGCCATGTTAATACTGTAGCTGAAAGAGGAGCTCAGAGGCTGAGGACAATCTGAAGAGTTTTAATTTGGATTAATCCGCTTTCAGGACATTGTGTTTTCTTGTTCCTGTTTTAACTGACAGGAATGGGACGTCTTTTTTGTTCTCATCAATGCAAGCCATGCTTGTGACCATGCACTGAGTGAATGCATTCACCTGAACAGCTACATGATGGATCAATTAAAGAATTAACTTCACATTTAACCGTGTCATGTGGTTGCTCAACAGGACATTTTCAGCGAATCAATGTTTCAGGTTAGTTGCTACCGAACTGTGCAGCACTTCAGCGTTGAAATGTGATGTTGGTTAATTCTACAAAAATCAGGAGAAGTGACAAAACTGTAGGGGTTTCTTGAACAAACGCCCTTTAAAACTAAATAAGAACTGAAAATACTGGTAACTCCCAGATTAATGTTTCGGGCCAGTGATCCTCCAGTAAGATCTTTGAGATGAATAGCTTTTAAGCAAACAGGCTCTAGGAAGATTGTGATGGGAAAAGAACAAAATTGATAAGGTAGAATGCAGGAGTGATATTGTAATAAAATCAGAAGGAGCTGGAGAAACTCCAGTAGTCTAGCAGTGTCTGTAGTGAGAAAGCAAAGTCAATGTTTCTGGTCCAGTGACCCTTTTTCTAAAATGCCAACTGTGCTTTCCCTCCACTGAAAATACCAGATCTTCTGAGTTTCTCCAGCAGATTCTGTTTTTGTTTCTGATTTCCAGCATTCACAGTTCTTTGTGTTGTGTTGTGTTTTGTTTTGTAAAATGATAATGTTTACTTAAGTGGCACAGCATCATCCACAACCATATCGGTGACTAACCTTTCAGAAATCCCAAAAATCAGTACCTCTTTAAATATTCATTTGTTTTAGCAATTAGAAGTCTATTTCCATTTTAGTATCTTCCTGTTTTTGTTTTTAGTAATGGGTCATTTCCCAGAACGGCTTCAACTTTTTAAAAAAGTGGCACTTCAGTAATGGTGAACTGTACGTGAAGAAATAAATGTCTATTTATAAAGTTAAACAATCACCCCTCACCATAAACTCAAGTTGAGGCATTTTAGGATGCAGTACCTAAGTAATTTGAGTTACAACTTGTGGCCTATGGAGAGTAGCTTGATTTTAAAAAGTGAGACTTTGAACTTATGGCTCCTGAAACTCTTTCCACTTTCTCATCTTATGCCTATATTGGTTTAGAAGAATTGACAGAAGCTGCTTGGTATTATTGGAGAAATGTGTTAGTTGTAGAAGAATCATTTGATGGGTTTGACCAGTAGTTTATAAACATTTTTAATCAATCTGCCCATACAAATAAAGTATTGTGGATGCTGGAAAACAGAAATAGCTGGAGAAACTCAGCAGCATCTTTGGAGAGAGAAGCAGATTGTAATCCGAGTGACCCTTTAGTCAGAACGTCTTGTTTGTTTCATGGCACTCCAGACGGGTAACCAATGAATGAGAATGTTCTTCGTGGTTTTCTTCTTTTATTTTAACAATTCTGGTGGCCAACCTCCAATCTGGTTATTGGCTAAAGGAAAGATGGAGACCTGGAGATCAGAAGAATTTTTTGCTCTTAAGCATTTTTTGGTTTTATCTGAAAATCTTCAGATATTTATAACTTCCAGCAATCAAATTGCTCTTTCTGATTTGTTTTTCCTTTTGCTTTTCTTTTTGTTTCAGTGGCCAGTTTGCTATCGTGAAGAAATGCTGCGAGAAAAGCTCTGGAATTGAATATGCAGCGAAGTTTATTAAGAAACGGCAGGTTCGAGCCAGCCGGAGAGGAGTGAGACGTGAGGAAATTGAACGGGAGGTTAACATCCTACAGCAGATCCAGCATTCCAACATTATCACCTTACATGACGTTTATGAAAATAAAACAGATGTGGTCCTCATTCTGGAACTGTGAGTAAGGAGGATATCCTTCTGTTGCTGGGCTAAAGAAAATCAAACAGGAAGGATTGTATTAATTAACCCTAATGATGAGTAGCTGTAACAAAACTCCTTTTAATGTTGAATTATTGCCATCAGTACTAATGAGCTGTACAATTAACCCAGTATTGAATCAATCTAATGTTATGTTTAATATAAAGATAATTTATTTTTTTCCTCAATTCTTCAATATTTTTCTTCTTTATCACTCCGATGTCTCTGCTGCTAGGGTACATGCCATAATAGTAAGTGACATTATGATAATTTCAGGGATGAGCTCTCTTTTGGATCACATGTACAGTAATAGTATTTCCTGGCTTAAATTATATTTACTTTTTAAAACGTTCTGCTCCATAACTTTTGTAAATTGATCGCTTCGATGTGCCTGTGCATCCTATTCGCAGGATCTGGAAATCCCTGGGTTAATGTGCCTTCCTCTACTACTTTTAAATTGTACTTCTTTATCCAGAATTCTGGGCTTCAATCTCTCTGCCTCCCAGCTATGACTTGACTGATTACACATCAATGACAAGTTATTGTTATAGTAACACCATACTTCCCTTGTTTCCTGTTGCTGTTCCCCAAGTCAACAATACACACTTAACTGCAAGTGGGTCACAAAATGCCAATGAAGATGTTGACAAATGTGAATAAAAACTTTTATCAATCAGTAATTTCCAGTCCGTGTATGGCTGGTTTGCTGCTATAACCTGAGCCTTTCCAGTTTCCTTTTTGGTAGATATGTTGAAAGCTGCCCCTCTGCACGAGTGGTGTTGTCATGTTGACTGGAACCATCCTGGGGCAGGTTCACCACCATCAGTTCTCTGTTATTAAGTTGCTACCGCGTGGGGAAGAATGCCCCTGTAAATTCTTCAGCAGAATCTGGGGTCGCTCTTGACGAATGGTGATGATTTAAAACCTAGTTCTTAATAGCTATTTACAAAGATCTGGGATAAATGATACTTTTCATTTGCCCTTAATATCTCACAAGAGATTAAATACAGACTATTGTTACTGTACTGGAAGGACAAATAAATGAATGAATACAAACCCTGTTAGCCCCACCCTTTATATTCCTGATTGGCAGGACATTTCTTGTGATGTCAAGTAACCCTTTCAAGTGATAACTGCCTTGTACAACCATAACTGACTACCACTGTGAATGCTGAATTATGCTTCAACTTTCAAATTTCAGTATTATAGCTATAGCTCCCACCTTACTGCCTCCTATTGCCCAGACCCCTCCTTCACCTAGAGACAAATCACAGCCTGTCCACAGTGAATGTGGATCCTTGCAAACTTTGCATTTGGTCGCTGGTAGTTATTGAGTATTGTTGTAAAGAGACACACATTGACAAACCTCTTTACTTCGCATTCGTCAGAACAAGAATGCCACATTCCAAACAATCACAACAATTTACATCTCAGCATTGGTATCAGCACCCTTTTTTTTGTCCTGAAGCTTTGAATTTATATAGCACCCTTTGTGATCACAGAAAATAGGTTTAGGGTAAAATTTCGGCATAACATCATGGGCCGAAGGTCCTGTACTGGTCTATATTCTGTCATCCTTTTTCAGTCAATGAGGTACTTTTATTTGATGTACAAGAAATGTAACCATGAATGTACATAAAGCAAGTCCCAAAACATACAGTAATGACTGGGTATTCTATTTTTAGTGATGTTGCTTGAGGGAGAAGTGTTGGCCAGAAAACCAGGCAGAGGTCCCCAACTCTTCTAGTGCCTTTGCCTTTAACATCCATTTGAGAGTTAATATGTGATGTAACAGCTCTTCTAGCAGATGGTACCTCTGACTGTGTGGTATCCCCTCGGCATTGCTGTCAATCTGTTGTGCTCGTGCCCTGGAGTAGGGTTTGTCTTGGGGTGGCAGTGGTTACAGCAGAGCCATGCTGGCACTAGTGCGGGGTAGGCAGAATGAAATACAGAAGCTGACAAATGTGAACAAGAAGCTTGTAGAGATGGAGTGCAGATGCACAAAAGAAGAATGTAGACAGCTATAACAGATCGGAAAAAAGCTGAATTAGTGCCAGAGACTGAGGATGCTGGTTTTGTCCAGGAGCAGTGATAAAGCAGATCACCTACATTCATTATTAATCTTTGTCCCTTTCATTATAAAATGTTGTACCCTCAAGTTTACAATGAGTAATTCAATGGAAAATATAGGGGTCCCTTGTGATGCAGTGGTTGTGCTCCTTCCCCAGGCCCTGAGACCTGATTCAAGTCGTACCTGCTTTAGAGGTGTGTAATAACAGATAGAAACAGAGTGATTAAACATATACAAGTACGTAATAGTGGCAACAGTAAGGGAGGTCCCAATCAGCAACTTCTACATTGTCACTCAAAGATAGACTTTTCAATGATTTACCACCTTGTGCTTTCTGCTGCTCTTCAGTCTAATTTGAGGTTACCAGTATATAAAATCAACCAACTTGAATTTAGCGATGTGAAGTAAGACTCTGTGCCACATGAGGGCCCCAACAATGGTAATGTTCCTGTTCCTGTTCCTGTACTCAGAGGCCTGGATTAACTTCCACCTGCTCCAGAGGTGTGAAATAATGTCTCTGAACAGGTTGACTAGGAAAAACAGGTTAAATAAAAATATTTTTTAAAATTCTCTATTACTTGGAGATGGTAAGAACTGCTGGTGCTGTAGTCAAAGATAACCATGTGGAACTGGAGGAACACAGCAGGCCAGGCAGCATCAGAGAAGGGTCCCGACCCGAAACGCCAACTTTCCTTCTCCTCTGCTGCCTGGCCTGCTGTGTTCCTCCAGCTCCAAACTGTGTTCTCTCTGTTATTTGGTCTGTTTAAGTCCCATGTACAATATACCACTTCTGAATGGAAACTTCTTTCAACCTTGGGGCAAGGATTTAATGGCATTGTTCAGTTTCTGATCAAGTTGGTTTACAATTTCATAAAAGACATTGGTGTTGAAATGAACGGGGAATGAGAAATCTGAACAAATCAGTATAGTCTCAATTTTTGGCAAGAGTGACCTTGTTTATTTGGTGCATTTCATGGCCTTGGGATATCCCCAGAGTGTTTGTTTCACAGTATTTTTGAAGTTATTGCAGTTGCCAATTATTTGGACCCAAGCAAATTTTACAAACAGATTTATGTGCTAATCTCAGAGATAATGGGAACTGCAGATGCTGGAGATTCCAAGATAATAAAATGTGAGGCTGGATGAACACAGCAGGCCAAGCAGCATCTCAGGAGCACAAAAGCTGACGTTTCGGGCCTAGACCCTTCATCAGAGAGGGGGATGGGGGGAGGGAACTGGAATAAATAGGGAGAGAGGGGGAGGCGGACCGAAGATGGAGAGTAAAGAAGATAGGTGGAGAGGGTGTAGGTGGGGAGGTAGGGAGGGGATAGGTCAGTCCAGGGAAGACGGACAGGTCAAGGAGGTGGGATGAGGTTAGTAGGTAGCTGGGGGTGCGGCTTGGGGTGGGAGGAAGGGATGGGTGAGAGGAAGAACCGGTTAGGGAGGCAGAGACAGGTTGGACTGGTTTTGGGATGCAGTGGGTGGGGGGGAAGAGCTGGGCTGGTTGTGTGGTGCAGTGGGGGGAGGGGATGAACTGGGCTGGTTTAGGGATGCAGGGTGCAGTGGGGGGAGGGGATGAACTGGGCTGGTTTAGGGATGCAGGGTGCAGTGGGGGGAGGGGATGAACTTGACATTCCACATTAAGCAGAGGTTCACCTGCACATCTGCCAATGTGGTATATTGCATCCACTGTACCCGGTGCGGCTTCCTCTACATTGGGGAAACCAAGCGGAGGCTTGGGGACCGCTTTGCAGAACACCTCCGCTCAGTTCGTAACAAACAACTGCACCTCCCAGTCGCAAACCATTTCCACTCCCCCTCCCATTCTCTTGATGACATGTCCATCATGGGCCTCCTGCACTGCCACAATGATGCCACCCGAAGGTTGCAGGAACAGCAACTCATATTCCGCCTGGGAACCCTGCAGCCGTATGGTATCAATGTGGACTTCACCAGTTTCAAAATCTCCCCTTCCCCCACTGCATCCCTAAACCAGCCCAGTTCATCCCCTCCCCCCACTGCACCACACAACCAGCCCAGCTCTTCCCCCCCACCCCCCACTGCATCCCAAAACCAGTCCAACCTGTCTCTGCCTCCCTAACCGGTTCTTCCTCTCACCCATCCCTTCCTCCCACCCCAAGCCGCACCCCCAGCTACCTACTAACCTCATCCCACCTCCTTGACCTGTCCGTCTTCCCTGGACTGACCTATCCCCTCCCTACCTCCCCACCTACACCCTCTCCACCTATCTTCTTTACTCTCCATCTTCGGTCCGCCTCCCCCTCTCTCCCTATTTATTCCAGTTCCCTCCCCCCATCCCCCTCTCTGATGAAGGGTCTAGGCCCGAAACGTCAGCTTTTGTGCTCCTGAGATGCTGCTTGGCCTGCTGTGTTCATCCAGCCTCACATTTTATTATTATGTGCTAATCTGATCTGCTACCTGAGGGAGAAATCTTTGCCAGATCACAAACAGACTTCCCTGCTCTTTGAATAATGTCCCAAGATCATTTACATACATTCTTTGAGGGGTAATTTGGTTAGTGAGGAACACAAATCTTGCTGAAAGGAGGGAAATTTGGCTTTTACCTGTGCACTACTGGGTAAATGCAAGAGTGTCAAATTTCAAACTCTTCATAGTACAGGAGCAAAGAGTGCTGATTGGGCATGTTGACTTTGATTGGGAGTTTGAGAGGACTATATTGACTCTTGCTTTCTCCATGGCAATGCTTTAGCCAATCAGGGATTCCTGAGTGATGAAAAAGATGACATCCTCTTTTTTGTGTTGTGCCCTGCCTGGACCCTGTATGTTCTCCACAGTGTACTGTATCCTCAGCAGATTGCCCTTCAATGCTGTAAATTCCGGGAGAATCTGGTTTCTGCAGAAACCTAAAAATCATACATTCGTACAGAGCAAAAGATGCCCATCGGCCAGTCAAATCTGTACTGCCAAAAGCCCCTTCAGCTCATGCTGCACCATCTCTCGTCATCTTTTGTGACTTGAAGCAACTTTAGGAAGAACCAGATTCTCATTGAATTATAACCAAAGCTGGAATGAATCAGGCTAACTTTAAAAAGGAGACAGTTTGAGTAGAGCCCAGTTATATTCCCCAAAATGGGAAAGGCATGCCACAAATCCAGGGCTCGCTGGATGACAAAATAGATACTACTTCTTTGTCTTGATAAGTATGTTTGTATCAAGTGTCAGATAGAAAATAGTCATACAGTAGAGTTATGGAGTAATGCAGCATGGAAATAGGCTGTTCAGCCCAATCTGGTCCATGCTGACCTTGGTGCCCACTCAGTTCCAATTGCCCACATTTGGTCCATATCCCTCTAAACCCTTCTCGTCCATGTACCTATCCAAATGTATTTTTAAATGTTGTTATTGTAACTGCCTCGACCACTTTCACTGGCGGCCCATTTTGTATTCACACCACTCTGAGTGAAGAAGTTGTCCCTCAGGTCCTCCGTTAAATTTTTCCCTTCTCTCACCTTAAACCTATGCCCTCTAGTTTTCAATTCCCCATCCCTGGGAAAAAGACTACTTGCGTTATTACTGTCTGTGCTCCTCATGATTTTAAACACCTTTTTAAATAAGGTCATCCATCATTCTCCTACGTTCCAAGGAATAAAATCCAATCTATAACATCCTCCTAAATCTTCTTCACACACTTTGCAGTTTAACTATGTCTTCCCTATTACAGGGTGACCAAAACTGCGCGCACAATACTCCAAGTGCAGCCTCGACAATGACTTGTACAACTGTTGCATAATGTCCAAATTCCTCTACTCAATACCTCACCTGATGAAGGCCATTATGCTGCCTTCATCGCCTATCTACCTGTGATACTGCTTTCAAAGAACTATGTATTTGTAATCCTAGGGCCCTCTGCTCCACAACATTCCTTAGCATCTTACCATTTACTGTATAAGTTGTACTTTGGTTTGACTTTCCAAAATGCAACATCTCACTTATTTGAATTGAATTGCATTTGCCAATCCTCAGCCCACTTCCCCAAGTGACCAAGATCCCTCTAATTTTTTTATAACCTGCCTCAATATCAACATTACCTCCAAATTTTATATCATTGCAGTCTTAATAATCATATATTGTACATTTACATCCAGACTATTTATGTAAGTAACAATAGAATTGAGAACCGAGATGGGGTGGCACAGTTTCTTGGTGGTTAGCACTGCTGCCTCAACACCAGGGACCCAAGTTCGATCCTATCCTCTGGCAATTGCCTGTGTGGAGTTTATATTTCTCTTATGTCTGCGCGGGTTTCTGCTGGGCACTCTGGATTCCTCCCAGTGCAAAGAGGCCCAGGTGTACTGGCCATGCTAAATTGCCCATAGTGTTCAGGGATGTGTAGATTAGGTGGGTCACAGGGAAAGGGTAGGGGTTTGGGTGGGATGCGGTGAGGGTGGGTGTGGACTTGCTTGGCAGAAGGGTCTGTTTCTACATGTAGGCACTCTGAGAGGCAAGTTGAAGATTTGATGGTAGGAAGCTATTGATTAGTCAAGGGGTTGACCTGAGCCTCTTGGTGAGTCTGTAGTTGGGGTGATTTTTGCCCTAGTGGATGTGGTCTGACCAGGGAACTTGACAGCTTGATAGCAGAAACACTTGAAAGGGGTAACATGAGGCTATGCTCTCCCCACTGCCAGCTTTCTGGCCAGTGAACCAGCCATCCCAACCACTTACAAAAATTTGGGCAGAACCGTAGTGTGAGGAGGGGTGGGATGTGGGGGAGAGACCCACAAGGGCATTTGTTTCATTAGGGTCATAGTATAATCCTTCAATTATCTTTAAAGAGAAAGCGTAGAGAATGGATTTAATTGGCTGTTATTTACAATTTTGAATGGCTTCCTGTGCTATTGGTTTCTATGGTTTAATGTTACAAAGGAAACCAAATAGAAATGAGATGGTCACTGCTTTTGATGAACTGAGAACACAAAAAAGAAGAAAAGTTATTGTGTGGAGACAAAATTTGAGCAAGGATCACCTGAAGAATGTTAATAGGGGAAAAGCCCAGGGCTCATACTGGACTTTGTGTGATAGAATGTTTCAGTGTCCATTTCCTGTCATGTAATTTCTGATTCTAAGGATAAGTTTGGATAATATTGGTAGATTGGGGGATTTCCAAAAAGAGTGGAGTCAATGGGCATATTGGGGTGATGACTCCAGGAAGCCAATGTCCATATTTCACTGAGATGGCAACAAGGCCTTCTACCAGGATAGAGTTAGTATTCTCAATGTTAATATGTCCGGCTGAGTTGCTTTCTTGAGCCTGGGGACAAGGTGTAGCTGGAGTGAAGTAGAGTTGTCATTGAGAAGACTAGTCTTTCCCTGCCATGATATGAGTAAAGCAAAGCAGGATTGCTTCTTCCCTGATAGTACACTGCCATCAATCAACCAACAACACCCCCCCACCCCCTCACCATTTCCCCACTTTGAGACTGAAGGGGTGGGTCGGGCATTAGGTCCTGTTGCCTCCCCAGTGCACTCCCCAAACAATTATAAGCCAAACCTATCAGCCAGGCTGACCTCCCTATTAGAAACTTGATGAATTCTTCTGAAGAACCAGCACAGGCATGGTGTTGTGTGCTGTCTGAGCATAGAAGTGGAATCTAATACCTTTCCTGACGATGAGGTAAGTGGCAAGGGGCATTTAATCAGTCAAGGAGGGGGTATCCTCCTGCCTTCACCTGAGTTCTTACTTCCCATTCTGGTTATGACTGTGGCAGGAATGCCTGGAGAAAGCTAGCCCCCCACCCCCTACCTAGCTGCTGACTCCATCCCCTCTGTCCCTCCACAAGACTGAGTGACCATACCCTGCCTCAAATGGGGGATATGGTGATGGCAACTACCTCCTCCCAGAGCTGCCAGTCTCTGGCTGGCTAATATTCCCCCCTTACCCCCACCACACTGGCGAGTCTTCCATCGGCTGTCCTGACAAGTGCCTGATGGGTGCAGGATGGGACTTTGTGGGACCACCTCCACTGAATAATGCCATATTTACCTGAGCCAGGGAGAAGTGCAAGATTGAATTCTGGCTCTTTAATATCCATTCCTATAACATTGCATCTTTTGGAAGTCACAGAACATTTCACAACAGCTCCTTTGCTTTAGAATTATAGACTCTCTGGTTTACATAGGAAACAGGTAGGAGCTAGTTATCTCACTCAAAGGAAGATTGTTGACGTGCACACCTCCTGGCTAATGATTTCACAAGAACATTGATTGGAATGTATGGAATGGCAGCAGGCGTGTAGCTCTCTGAGCAGTTGAGGACATTTACTGAACTGTTGCCCAATGACTACAATAAAATAATACAGGAAAGGGAACGGCAGAAAATTGCAGCTGTGTAACCAATGGCACAGTTGTAGCCTGGCTGACACAGCTGACATTACTAGTAATGGCAAGGAGCCTGTCCCTCTGTAGTTTGTACTTTGAAACTAAATTAAACAAATTGTTATTTACCCCACCTTTTTGGTGCTAACATCCACCCTATATGGTGAAATGACTTTATTTGTAACAAAGATAATACAATGTGAATTTAATAGTACAAATATTATTTGAATGGGAGCAGAGGGCGTGGTAATGTCACAATGCGTGCAGACTTAGGCAACAAGAGAATGGGAAACCCAAAGCTCTGTCATTTGAGGTTTCAGATAAGAGTGCTTTGTGTGTGTAGAACGTATTTTATTTTTATTTGTAGACTGTGGAAGTCGTTGGCTGGGCCAGCATGTATTTTTCATCCCAAATTTTCCTAATGGCACACCACTTCTTGAACCATTTCAGTCCATATGTACTCCCAGATTGCTGTGGAGAGGGGGAGTTCAGTGACAGTGAAGGAATGACAATAAATTTCCCAGTCAGGATGGTGACTGACCTGGAGAAAGACTTGCAGGGTACATTGCCCACATTTTTTATATTATGTTTATACTACAATTTTCAATTAAACATAATACTTTTAATGTAGATGGACATGCCAGCGCACAGATCCAATCGCACACTGAGGAGGTGGTCCTGAAATCTTGTTCTCCAGATCTTGCTGCACACCTAGCCAAGCTGTTCCAGTAAACTATAATACTGGCATCTACCTGATCATGTGGAAAGTTGCCCAAGTATGGCCTATACACAGAAAAGTAGGATAAATCCAAATACTTGCCTCATCTCTAAGTGTTTGAAGGGGTCATCAGCAGTGCTGACAAACAGCATTTGCCAAGCAATAAGCTGCGCACTGAGAGTTCTGCTAAGGCCAGCCAGCTCCTACCATTTACAGCCTTGGATCAAACATGGACAAAAGCACTGAACTTGAGAGGTGAGATGAGACTAACAGTCCTAACCAACTGTGCTAACAAATATAAATACAGTGGCAACAAGAGTAGGTCAGAGGTGAGGAATCCTGCAGAGAGCAACTCATCTCCTGCCTTCCCAAAGCCTGTCCACTATTTACAAGGCAAAGGTCAGGACTTCTGGAATACTCCCTACTTACCTGGATGAGTGCAGCTCCAACAACACTGAAGAAGATTGACACCATCTGGGTCAAAGCAGCCTGTCTAATTTAAGTCACATCAATGAACATCCACACACTCCACATCCAATACTTAATAGCAGTAATGATACCACAAGATGCATTGCAAAAATTCACCAAGGCTCTTTAGACTACGCTTTCCAAACCCCCATCACTTCCATCTGGTAGGACAAGGGCAGTAGATACTTGGGAATACCACCACTTGCACCTTTCCCTCCAAGCCACACCTCACACTTGCTTGGAAATATATTATCGTTCCTTCAGTGTCATTGGGTCAAAATTCTGGAACTTCCTCTCTCAGCGCATTGTGAGTCTACCTATAGCAAATAGACTGCATTTGTTCAAGAGGGCAGATCACCATCACCTTCTCTAGGGCAGTTAGGGACAGACAATAAATGCTGGTCAGCCAGCAATGCTCTAGTCTCCTGAATGAATTTTTTAACAAAATGAATGTGGATCAATGAAAGAGATTGGGTTGGTGAATTGTGTTGGTGAGGAGAGTATGAATTCACCCTAACACTCCCACTGGAACTCAGAATGATTTCCTTTATAGGAGGAGGAAAACCTATAGAGGTTTCAGAATTGAGGCCCCAGCAGGGAGCTGAGCTTGTGGGAAGGACCAGTGGAAGTAACTGAGCTCTCAATCTTCCAGCAATGCAACTGCCCTGCTGAGAATCACTGTTTTTGAGAGTTTGTACCGATCTGTAAAACTGATAGTCATCGAGCCCAAGGTTACTGAGAATCGCAAAATATACTATCCTCTGAGAACAGCATCTGTCTATTTTGTGGCTGAGATGTTTGTGTTACTATTTGAGAGACAGCAACTTCCTCAATGAGAGATGGTAAGAACCGCAGATGCTGGAGTCAGAGCTAACAGTGTGGAGCTGGACGAACACAGCCAAGCAGCATCAGAGGAGCAGGAAAGCTGATGTTTCAGAAGGGTCCCAACTTGAAATGTCAACTTTCTTGTTCCTCTGCCCTGCTGTGTCCCTCCAGCTCCACACTGTGTTATCTCAATTTCCTCAGTGACTGGTCATCTGATACTGAGTTATTCAGTCCCATAACCTGTGAAGGTTGCTGCTGACTTTAGGCCTATATCCCCCCCCTACACTGGTGTTGCACTGGGACTCATTGTCCAAGTCAAACCAATCTGTTTAATTTTGTTGTCAAAACTATCTGGTGTTGCAACATAGGTTTTAGTGAACCACGGCTGTGTGTTGATGATAGCTGAATCACAGTTCACATAGTACTCTCATCACTTAAACAATAGCATGCGGTGGAACTATTTCTCTGTAAATGCAAGCTGATTGGATCGTTAAACAAAAACCTCATAACTACAGACATTGGGAATCAGAAACAAAAATGGCAATTGCTGGAAAACCTTTGCACATCCGGCAGCCCTGTGGAGAGAAAGTAGAATGAATGTTTTTGGTCTAGTGACCCTTCCTCCTTCAGTACTGAATTTTTCCAGATTGGATCATTACCTTCTCCTCTCACTGCAAATAACAGGAGTTCAAGTCATCCAGGTCTGATAAAATCATGCCATTTATGTTCCGGTTCCAATTAATTCTTATCGACAGTGCATAAAGTGGTCTGCTTCTGAGCAACAGTTTACAAGACAGCGTCACTGCTGAGGGGTTGACAACATCAAAACCAACACAACTGGGCCTTTTTTCATGTGGTTTCTGAAGTCATACAAATTTCTCTTATAGTCAGCAATGCAACTTCTCAGAAATATGTTTGTATATAGAATTTCCATTGTGTTTTACCACTTGTGCTTGGCTGCATTGTGTTGTGTTATGTTAGGGTCACAGAATGGTTTTAAATGTGTTGAGTGAGATAGGGAAGAGCACACACTGTGAGCAAAGACAATCAAAGGGCACCATGTCATACAACTAGGCAAGCGGATGGTTGTTTAGATGTCTGTTCCCCCTCATGATGTAAGATATTGATTGCTGGGTATATGTCTGCCTGTGAATAGTTACCTTAGTAACTGAAACTAGCTTCACAAACTTGTAACTGAGCTTCAAAAGAATAGATAATAAAATGTGAGGCTGGATGAACACAGCAGGCCAAGCAGCATCTCAGGAGCACAAAAGCTGACGTTTCGGGCCTAGACCCTTCTAATCTCTTCAAAAGAATAGGTGCATTTCTATTCGGCATTAGGCTCATTGTCATCATTCTTTCTCCTCTGAAGTATTTTTAGTGTTCCTGTTCGTGGATGTTTAAGTGTATTGTGCTAAAGATGAACTCTGAAAATAAAATTAAATCACCAGAAACTGGTATTGCTATTGCTCCTGGTAAACAAGCTTCTTGATCACCATCTCCCAATGGGCGAGGAACTCTTCCTTCCTGCATTGCAGTGTGGTTCCACAGACATAATCTTCACTGCTCCCCAAATTCAAGAAGCATGCAGGCTCACTAATATCCTTCCTGTAGGGAAGGAAGCTGTCATCCTGGCTTAGTCTGGTCTACATGTGACTCCAGACCCACAGCAATGTGGTTGACTCTTAACTGCTCCCTGAAATGGCAGTGCCAGTTGCTGTCACACATATGATGACTTGTGTCATGGAGTATCCTAATCAAACCTGCCCGCTGTCAGAAATTTGTCACATTCTGTGCCTGCTCCACAGATATGCATGACATAAACCTCACTATTGGAACCTTCATTGCTTCCACCTCTCATGCAGCTGTAAAAAGACACATTTTGTTGGAGCTTTTCATCTTTCTTTTATTAGAACAAATCAAAAGAATACCTACTCAAATGGAAGAACAAGCAAATTTACCCTACATAAGAGGAGAGTGGTGGATTGGTTGGGAAGTGGACTCCAGTGTAAATGTTGCCATGGGGAATGTACAAGTTAATGATAACTGACAGTTAACTACCAGGCTTTTAAATTTTAAAACAAGCTGGTTGACTCTAGTCAATGGATTGCACAAAGAAATGAACTGTGACCTATTTAGTTGAGTTCAGCAGGTGTGCTGTATATACAGTACATGTTCTTTTTGTCTGCAGAAGATGGTACCCTGTGAATTAATGCATGGAACCGCTAGCACACAAATACACCACACTGAGCCTGATTGACCATCCCAAATTAGGTGCCGACGTAATTCTTTGCACAATGGCTTATCCAGCAAATATTCATAGAGTTGTAGGATTTTTCAGCATGAAAAGAGGCCCTTTGGACCATCATGTCTGTACCAGTCAATAAACACTTATCTATTCTCACCCCATTTCCCAACACTTGGCCTGTTCCCTCGTGTGCTAAGGTGTTAAGCATTCAGTTAAATACTTCTTAAATATCATAATCATTCATTCCTCTACTACCCTTTAGTGTTCCAGGTGTAAATAAATAATTTGTCCCCAAAATCTCTCTCAACTCCTGTCTCTTACATCTATGGTCCTTTGGTTATTGACCCCTCTACTAAGGGGAAATGTTCCTTCCTATCTCAGTCATAGTTAAGGAGTCATAAAAGTCTACAGAGAAATAAAGGCCCTTTGGCTGATCAAGTTTGTGAAGAAGTAAGGATCTAATTGTTGTAATTGACCTGTTGTCCAAACATTTGTGATACCTTTCCCTATCCCTGCTCTATTTCGTTAATACTGGGGTCGTACGGGCCAGTGTCATTGTACTAACGTTCATCTCCAATTCATTCACTGCTAGAGTGCACAACACCTCCAACAAACTATTGCCTACAGGTGTGGCAACAGAATTGATTGTAAACAGCTCATCCTAGACGGTTTTTGTTCTAAAACCAAAATCATTCCAAGCTCAGATATTGCACATCAGTATACAGGTGACACGTGTACATGTTCACTGAGAAACAGAGCTCTGGGCCACTGTCCACTCCACTTTGAAGCAAATGAAAACATCAAAGTGCTCTTCTGACCAGCTCCTCTGTCAATCTAAGCTCAGTGGTGAGATCCTGGATGTAATGGGCCATTTTATATTCACTTTAGGAGTCTCCTGTCAGTGAGTACCAACACGGACGATAAAACCCATAATCACCTTGTCATGTCATGTGTAGCTCAGCCTTTGGCCACCTGAGTAACAGAGGTATTTGAGGATTTGGGTTTCAAAGTGGAGACTAAGGTTGTGTATTATGGGCAGCAGTGATTACCACACTGCTAGAGGCTTTGGAGACTTGGACAATCTACAGAAGGCACAAAAAAAACACAGGGTAAGTCCATGCACAGACAGACACACTCCTCCAAATCCTGTAGAAAAAATGTGGTGCGATAGCAGAGACATCTGTCATGTCAACGTCCCCACTGTCCTTGCTCTCACCATGGCTCAAAACTGGCTCTATTGGGTAGGACATGTGGTTATTACGTCATCAGTTGTGTACCTCACCAGATTCTCCCAACCAAAGCTGGGTTATGGGGGCAGGAGAAAGAGGATGTCCTCTAAGCATCACTGAAGAGATCAAACATCCTTGTAAGGAGGTAATATTAAGTCAGAAAGAGCCCAAAGACACACTTTCGAAAGAGTTCTCCCATCTGTACCTTTGAGCACCACCTGCCCCATTTTGTGATAGGTCCTACAAGTCATGGACCTGTCAGCTGTCCCAGAGCTCACTAAATGGAGATCGGAGCAAGCCATTCTCTATTTCAAGAAATGGCTTAAGAGGAAACAATGCTGCAATCACCTTTGCACAGGGATGTTTTGTGGATGTTTATGTTTCTGGTTTGTATGGCTGTCTTGGAAATTTTCATTGTATTGTGTATGTTAATGACAGACACTGTTGTATTGACTCAAATAGTAATCACTGAGCCCCAATGTCACGCAAGAATTTGGATGAAACAGTAAATTCCAATATGAAACTTGATCAGTTTATAATTCCTTCATCTGAATCTGTATAATTAGCCTGTGAGTAGTAGATATGTCACTGTGGTTTCTGCTGCATTTATAATTTATGCTGCCATTGCTGCAGTCATTTGGGGTGTTCCATTTTGCTTTTATATTTTAGAAAAAGAATAGATCTTTTGGCACTGAAGGTGTTGGGGCAATGAGAAAAGAGCTTAAATGTAGGGGTAGAGGAGCAGCCATGTTTATATTGCATCCTCAATGGGCTGAATGGCTGATTCTCTTACTCCTATGTTCTATGTTTCCATGTTGCTTTGTGCTGGAAGTGTCTTTCGTTGGGAAATAATATTTGTGTTTTGTGACACTGATTACAGGTGACTAACTAACTTGCTGCTTCTGTTCTATTTTATTCACTGAAGGGATGTGGGCATCACTAGTCAGGCTGGCATTTATTGCCCATCTGTAGTTGCTCAGAGAGCAGTTAAGATGGTAGTTTCCTTCCTTTTAAAGGGCATTAATGAACGAGATGGGTTTTTATGACAATTAACAATGGCTTCATGGCCATCATTATACTCTTAATTTCAGATTTCTGTTGAACTCAAATTTCACCATCTGTCATGGAATGCATATGAAATGTGCGCACCAGTTAGTGCTGTTTGTATGTTGTGGCTCTGGAGGCTTGGGAAAGAATCTTCTTGGTATAAGATATATCTTAGATGAAGTTTTAAGGTGTGCCACCAAATTGCATTTATATGGCACCCTTTTATATGGTAAGACATTCCCAATGTGCTTCTCACGAGCTTTACTAAACAGAAATTATCCCTGAGCCATACAAGGAGATATTCCAGCAGATGGTCGAATGCTTGATTTTAATGCGGGAGGTTTTATGACTCCAATTCTCTCCTTTAGTACTTCTGGACCTTAATCCAAATGGATGTGGATTTGTGGTTGTTCAGTCTTACCTAGTGGGGGTGAAATCACTCTCTCATCCTGCCGGCTGAACACACAAAATAACAAGCTGTTATTGCTAGCTGAAAGGTTTTGCATCCATATTGAACATAATTATGAACTATCTAATTGGCACAGTGCTGAAGCAGTGATGTGATTATATTAGGACAAACAAGGCAGAGAAATACATGAGGGACTCCTAAATCCCTGTAAAGCATGGAGCATCAGGGGGAAACCTTGGTGTGCATTTATACTGGTCCCTTAAAGGATCAGGGCAGGTAGATACAATAGCTGAGAAGGCATATGGATGCTTGCCTTTATTCGTTGAGTTTCAGTGGGTGTTTATGCTGGAACTATATCAAATATTGGTTAGGCCACAGCTAGACCATTTTGTGCAGTTGTGGAATCCACATTATAGGAGGCATGTGATTGCACTGTGGAGAGTGTGCAGAGGAGATTTATCTCCAGAGCTGGAGAGTTTCAGTTCATAGAGTCATTAAAGTCCAGAAGAATCCTATTGGCCAATCAAATCTGAACCACCAGAAACATACTGCTATGTTCATTAGTTCCACATCCCGTACCAGGCCCATAGCCTTGAATGTTATGACACTTGCTCATCTCAATACTTATTCAAGGTTGTGAGGTTTCCTATCTCAAATACCCTCTCAGGCAATGCATTCCAGATCCCCACCACCCTCTGGATGAGAGAGCTTTTCCTCAAATTCCCCCTGAGCCTTCTATCTTTCACTTTCACTTATGGCTGCTTGTTATTGATGCTCTGACTAGGTGGAGCAGCTGTTTTCTATTCACCCTCCTAATTTTAACTGCTCAGTTCATCCTTCACCTTCTCTGCTCCAAAGAAAAAAAATCCGAGCATATTCAACCTCTCTTTTTAGCTGAAATGCTTCATCCCAGACAACATCCTGCTGATTCTC
This sequence comes from Stegostoma tigrinum, assembly GCF_030684315.1. Taxonomy (NCBI): domain Eukaryota; kingdom Metazoa; phylum Chordata; class Chondrichthyes; order Orectolobiformes; family Stegostomatidae; genus Stegostoma; species Stegostoma tigrinum. The sequence continues at coordinate 1,122,592 of NC_081389.1, read as the reverse complement.
CTTTGCATCCCCTCCAGTGCAATCACATCCTTCCTATAGTGTGCTGACCGGAACTACACACACTATTCCAGCTGTGGTCTAACCAAAATCCTGTGCAGCTTTGTAAGAGCAGGGAGATCATCTTAATCTATGCTGCAGTTGATAAAGGCAAGTGTTCTGTATGCCATCTTAACCACCCTTATGAAGTGAGATTGGACAGACTGGGGTTGTTTTCTTTAGAACAAAGGAGAATGAGAGGGGACATGATGATTGAGATGTATAAAATTGAGTGGCATAGATAGTGTAGACAAAAAACTACTCCACCCCCCCATTGATGTAGGGATGGTAAGGAACGGAAGGTTTAGAGGGTAAGATAATAAGATGTGGAGCTGGATGAAGGATATGTGAGGAAAATCTATCACGTCCAGAGGATGGTGGGAATCCGGAACTTACTGCTTATGAGTGTTAAGAATAATTCAGCACAAGAACAGGCCCCTCGGCCCTCCAAGCCTGTGCTGACGCATGTTGCCCTTCCATATTAAAACTGTCTTCACTTATAGGATACGTACCCCTCTATTCCCTTCCTATTCATGTCTTCATCCAGGTGCTTCCTGAATGCTGCCATTGTGTCTGCTTCCACCCCCTCCTCTGGCAGTGCATTCCAGGCACTCCCCACCCTTTATATGAAAAACATGCCTCGCACTTCTTTTTTAAACTTGCACCCCCCCCCCCCCCCCTCGCACCATGAACCTGTGTCCCCTAGTAATTGACCCCTCGATTCTGAGAAAAAGCTTCCTACTTTCCACTCTATCTGTGCCGTTCACAAGCTTATAAACTTCAATCAGATGGCGCCTCAACCTCCTGTGTTCCAACGAAAACAAACCCAGTCTATCCAACCTTTCTTCTGAGCTAAAATTTCCCATACCAGGCAGCAACATGGTAAACCTTTTATGTACCCTCTCCAAAGTATCCACATCCTTCTGGTAGTTTGGTGACCAGAACTGTGTACACTATTCCAAGTGTGGCCTAATTGAAGTACTGTAAAGCTATGACGTAACCTGCTGTCCTTGTACGCAATGCCCCTTCCAGTGATGGCAAGCATGCCATAGGCCTTTTTAAACTACCTTGTGTACCTGTGCTGCTACCTTCACTGATCCATGAACCTGCACACCCAGATCCCTCTGCATATCAATACTACTAAGGGTTCTGCCATTCACTGTATAATTTCCACCTGTACTTGACCTTACAAAGTGCATCACCTCACATTTGTCTGGATCAAACTCTATCTGCCATATTTCTGCCCATGCCTCTAACTGAACTAGATCCTGCTGTATCCTCTGAAAATCCTCATCACTATCTACAACTCCACCAATCTTTGTATCGTCCGCAAACTTACCAGCCACGTTTTCCTCCAAATCGTTTATGTCGATCACGCACAACAGAGGTCCCAACCCTGATTCAGTTGGAGCACCACTAGTCTCAACCCTCCATTTTTGAAAAGTGTCCTTCAACCACTACCCTCTGTGTCCTCTGACTAAGCCAGCTCTCTATTCATCTTACCATCTCATCCCCATACTATGTGTCTTCACCTAGTGCTCCAGTCTGCCCTGAGGTGCCTTGTCAAAGGCTTTACTGAAGTCCATGTTGACAACATCAATCACTTTTCTCTTAGCAATCATCTTCGTCACCTCCTCAAAAGACTCAATCAAATTAGTGAGGCATGACCTCCCCTGCACAAAACCATGTTGTCTATCACTAATAAGTCCATTTGCTTCTAAATGCATATAGACTTTGTCCCTGAGAATCGTTTCCAATAATTTGCCTCCCACTGATGTGAGGCTCACAGGCCTGTAATTTCCTCGATTATCTCTGTTACCCTTCTTATACAATGGTACTGCATCGGCTATTCTCCGGTCCTTTGGGACCTCATCTGTGCCCAGAGGATACAAAGATGCCTGAAAATGCCGTAGCAACTTGATCCCTGGATGTGAGTTTGCTCGCTGAGCTGGAAGGTTAGTTTTCAGACGTTTCATCACCATTCTAGGTAACATCATCAGTAAGCCTCCGGTGAAGCGCTGGTGTTATGTCCCACTTTCTATTTATCTGTTTAGGTTTCCTTGGGTTGGTGATGTCATTTCCTGTTCTTTTTCCTCAGGGGATGGTAGATTGGCTCCAAACCAATGTGTTTGTTGATGGAGTTCCGGTTGGAACGCCATGCTTCTAGGAATTCTCGTGCATGTCTCTGTTTGGCTCGTCCTAGGATGGATGTGTTGTCCCAATCAACGTGGTGTCCTTCCTTTATCTGTATGTACGGATACGAGTGATAGTGGGCCATGTCGTTTTGTGGCTAGTTGATGTTCATGTATCCTGGTGGCTAGCTAGTAGTAGTAGTAGAAGTAGTAGTAGTAGAAGAAGACACTACTTTGGACAAAACTGGCAGAAAGCTAGCCACCAGGATACATGAACATCAACTAGCCACAAAACGACATGACCCACTATCACTCGTATCCGTACGTACAGATAAGGAAGGACACCACGTTGATTGGGACAACACATCCATCCTAGGACAAGCCAAACAGAGACATGCACGAGAATTCCTAGAAGCATGGCATTCCAAACGGAACTCCATCAACAAACACATTGATTTGGAGCCAATCTACCACCCTCTGAGAAAAAGAACAGGAAATGACATCACCAACCCAAGGAAACCTAACCAGATAAATAGAAAGGGACATAACACCTGCGCTTCATCGGAGGCTCACTGATGATGTTACCTAGAATGGTGATGAAACGTCTGGAAACTAACCTTCTAGCTCAGCGAGCAAACTCGCATCCAGAATCTCAGCCTGAGCTACAAATCTTCTCAACTCGCTAACTTGATCCCTTTCTACCCTCCGTACTCTGGGATAGATGCCATTAGAATCTGGGGACTGTTATAGGCACAAAACCCCCATAACATTTCAGAAGTGTTTAGGTGTGCACTTGCAATACTAAGGTATACAAGAAAATGGGTCAAGTGCTGGAAAATGGGTTTAAAATTAATTAGGTAATGAAGTGTGAAGCTGGATGAACACAGCAGGCCAAGCAGCATCTCAGGAGCACAAAAGCTGACGTTTCGGGCCTAGACCCCTCATCATCACCCTCTGATGAAGGGTCTAGGCCCGAAACATCAGCTTTTGTGCTCCTGAGATGCTGCTTGGCCTGCTGTGTTCATCCAGCTTCACACTTTATTATCTTGGATTCTCCAGCATCTGCAGTTCCCATTATCACTTAAAATAATTAGGTGGTGGTTTTTGACAGATGTGGACATGATCAACCAAAAAGGGCCTTTTTCCTTTGTGCTATAGATCTGTCTCTATTTCTGTGTTAGAAATCCAGAAGCCCGGGATAATTCACTTATGGATTAAATTCCACAAAGACAGATGATGAAATTTGAATCCAATGGAATCCAAATCTGAAATGCAAAGCATTAGTCTAATGGTGACCATGTAAAAATGTCATAAAAACCTGTCTGGTTCACTAATAACCTGCAAGAAAGAAATCAGTTCTCCTTATCTGATCTGGCCTACATGTGATTCTCAACAATGTGGTTGTCGCTTAACTGTCCTCTGGGCAATAAATACTACCATTAAAATAATAACAAATAAAACCAGGATGGATTTGAGAATTGCTCAACAATGTGAAATGCAGTGAGAAGAACTCTGTTGTACCTTCACCAGATCTTTAGGTGTGCCTGGGCATGCGTTCCAGCACACACTCTTTTAAACCAAGGTTGATGCTGTGGCTTATGGTAGTAGTAGGTGGGAGGTGTGCAGGGCCATGAATTTGCTGATTTCTGTTGGAATACTGTCCAGATGCTGATGGCCCACAGTGCCTTGTGGATGCCCAGTTTTGAGTTGGTGGGTCTGTTGAAGCCTTTCTCATTCAGTATGGTGACGGTGCCACACAACATGATGGAGGGTATTCTCAAGGTGAATGCTGGACTTTATCTCTGCCAAAGACTGTGTAGTAGTCACTTCTATTGAGTTAATGTCATGGCAAGTAGATTGGTGAGGACAGCTCAAATATATATATATTTTTTTCTTGTTGGTTCCCTCAACATCTGGACCCAGTCTAGCAGCAATATAGGGTTCTTGGGTAGATTTCTAGGTCGGGTGGTGGATGCTGTGATTGGTTCACTCACCGAGTGCTTCATTAGTTTGCAAACATTTCATTTCCCTGCTGGGTAACATCATCAGTATAGCCTTCAGAGTCCTCATCAGAGGCAGCACTGACGATGCTACCCAGGGTAATGGAACGTCTGCAAACTAATGAATCACTCGGTGAGTGAACCAACCACAGACAGCAGCTATATCTTTATAGGATTTGACCAGTTTGTTAAGCAGTGGTACTCCTGGGCCACATTGAAGTCCACCGCGCAGCATACATTGCCACCCTCAGTTTTTCCCCCAAGGAATGTTCAGCATGGAGGAGCACCGAGTCACCAGCTGAGGCAGGACAGTGCATCGGAATCTGCAGGAGATTTCCTTGCCAATGATTGACCTGATGCCATGAGTCTTCAAGGAGTTGGGAGTCCATGTTGGGGACTCCCAGGTCAACTCCCTCCTGACTGTATACCATGGTGCCACTATCTCAGCTGGGTGTGTCCTGCCAGTGGGACAGTTCATATCTAGGGATGGTGATGGTGTCAGTGTCTGGGACTTTGTCTGTAAGGTATGATTCTGTGACTATGATTATGTTAGGCTGTTACTTGACTAGTCTGTGAGACAGATCTCCCAATTTTGAGGCTAGACCCCAGATGTTATTAAGAACAACTTTGTAGGCTTGATAGGGCTGTATTTTCTAGTAGATGCCAGATGGTCTGTCCATTGCACATCTTTGGACTGTGGGAGCACCTGGAGGAAACCCACACAGACACAAGAAGAATGCACAAACTCCATTTTGTCAGTTGTTGAAGGGCAGAATCGAACCTGGGTCCCTGACGCTTTGAGGCATCAGTACTAACCACTGAGCCACTGTGGCACCTCTCATTACATTTATCATCAGATTTATTCTAATTCCAGGCTTCATTTTGGGTTTAGAGTGCAAGTGAGAAGAATGTCATCAGGTGATTGTAGTGCTATCAGTGATGATATCTCCATTGGATGCAAGGGATCACTGAACATTTGGTAATAACTTGCCTAGTGAATGAAACTCCTCAGCTATCACAGATACTAGTGGCAGAGCAGGCCAATAACCTTAGCCAAGGTGGCAGTGCTTGGAACCACTGATGGGATCCTCATGGGAAGGCACTTTAAGTTCAAAACAATCTTCATCTGGCTTCCAACTGGAGCAGAGGGTAAACTGCTGATTTGAGAGAATTGGCACTGCAGCTACTGATGCTTCACTGATATTTGAGCTGGACTATTTGGTATTCCCCTGGTGATTGTTACATTATAGAGCAGAAGGGCTGCTTGCACTCTATAATGATCGAGTTCTGAATACGGAGACTGTGTCATTTTCAGGCAGACGTAGGTAGATTCTTGATGACTTTTCATCCCATCATTTATCAGCATTGAATTAGTTTTATTATTGAAAAGCTTGCCCTGTATAACTTTTACAACATTCTAGCCAGGCTCCACTAAGTTTAAATCTAATCTCACAAATCAATGATTCTTTTGTTTGGAATTGGCCTTTCCTGGGAAGATAGTGAAACATCCTAGCATTGCTTGCACTCATTCAAATATATAATCTGTCAAAGTGAAAAGAAATGGAATAGAAAGGAGGAAAAAGTGGTGATGTAACCAAGATGCAAGTGATAGACTAGTTTCTTTTATTAGCAGTGTTGTTTCCAAAGTGGAAAACCGATTTTGCTGGTGACATTAAACACAGCTGCTGTAGGGTCTGTGCACACGTATTCACTGGGAACAATGACGATACGCAATGCAATTCAATCATCTGTGCTTGAAAAGGAACTTGTTTGAAGTTACTCATCATGCTGAGAAAGGTCTCTTGTCCAAAGCGGATTCCTGGCAAAGAATTAATTGCACATAAATTTTGTGTATCTGTTGACAATGGGTTGGAAATGGACATTCAGAATTGCCAGCAAGAGAAATGATTTATCAACTTGTAAAGCAAAACATGCCAGTAGGCCAACAAAACCATCAGTCCCTCGTTCCTGGATAAAGTGTTAACAAAACAAACAGAATAGAGTATCCAGTCAAGTATTTTTTTTTTCGTTTGTGAAAAAAGGCCACTTTAAACCAGTCAAAAACTAAGCCTGCAGTCTGAAACACCTTCAAGTTAAATCCAGGCTGCACCCCTTCCCTTTAGTCCACATTGTAACTTCTTCCCCCTATAATTCAGCCAACACCTCTCTAATAGTCCACACTGCATGTGTCTATGTTGGCATCCATGTAACCATGTATTTTTCTCTCATATTAAAATGCACGTTCAATGATAGGTCACCTTGACCTGAAATTCAACATCTTACAGCCTCTAATGAAGATTGTTACTGAGTATTTCCAACATGCTCTGTTTATTTTAAATTCAAATTTCCAGTGTCCACGGTATTTTGCATTTTCATTGAAATTACATAAGATGGTGAAACTTTGCTCCCGAGTTAAACAAACCCAACGTAGCTGTGCAGGAAACAGACAATTAGAACAAGGCTCAGTCTTTTTGGCTTGTGCTATTGTGTTCCTGCTGCCCTGTGTTGCAGCCCTTGAGAATCAGCTTTAGCCTAAAGACCAGGATTACAGTATTTTGAGAAGGCAGCTCCTCACCACCATCTCCTCCAGGGCAGTTGGGGATGGCCAGTAAATGCAGACCCAGCCAGCAATATCAACATCCTGTGAGCAAATTATAAACAGTGATGTTTATATCAGGACAGGTATTTGACTAACCAATGAAGCAGATGGAGAATCTGCTGCACATTCCAGATATGGCACAATTTAATGCCCCACCTTGAGTGAATTTGGAGGTGTGGGTTATTTAATTGGGTGGCCTTGCTGCTGCCCTCCTGACCTACCACCAGGTAATGCCCACAAAGGCCTCCTCTTGCAACCACCAGCAGGTGGGCCATTGTCTCTTTAAAAAGCAAACATTTTAGCTTGTTTCTTTTGCACCTCCTGGAGATGGGTTCCCCCATTCAAAGGCAGATAGTGCCCAATCAAGAGTCTGTAGTGTTGGGAAGGAGGAAGCTTGCTAAGAGGCAGCCCACTGCATTTTTTTTCTAAAACCCTCACACCCCTATCCCACCCTCATTGACCTTGGCCCCTGTGTTAACTCTTGGGCCTCTGTTAGATGCAGCACCAGCAGCTACACTGCTCCCCAGGTGGTGCTGCTATAATGGGTGGCAGCTGGCTGACAGCTCAGATTTGGATTGGTGGGGAAATTCTTCCCTAGGAGCAGGTGGTGTCCTAGGGGTATTATTGCTGGACTGTTAATTCGGAAACCCCAATAACATTCTGGGCACTTGGGTTCAAATCCTGCTATGGCAGATAGTCGAGTTTGAATTCAATAAAATATCTGGGATTAAGAATCTAATGATGACTATGAATCCACTGCTGTTTGTTGGAAAACCCATCTGGTTCACTAATGCCCTTCCTTTAGGGAAGGAAACCGCCATCCTTTACCTAGTCTGACCTACATGTGACTCTAGACCCACAGCAATGTGGTTGACTCTGAGCTGCCCTCTGGGCAATTATGCATGGGCAATAAGTGCTGCCTGGCCAGTGTTTGCCCTCATCCTGTTAATGAATACTCCCCATGGGATCCTGGATTCTGCTGCTGTCCAAAGCATGCCAGACATAACTCTGGGCCTTTCTAGGGGGAGGTAACAATGGGCTCAATGTTTGAAACCCTGTCACCTGCATTTAATAACTCCCATGGCCTCTACTCAAGGATATCCAACTGTAATGGGTTAATATTATACACTGAGGTACAAGTTGCAGCTCATAAAAGATTGATTTACATATGTAACTGTTTCCTTGCAGGAGCAGTAATTTGGGAAGGAAGCCTACACCAATAGTCGGAATTGGATACAAATTTAGCAACATTTAATAATTGTTGTCGAGTGCACCATTATCTATCATCTGACATAATTAAGTGCTCAACTTGCCTCCATAATTAGTGGAGAGGGTGGCCATAATCTTATTGAATAGTGAGGCAAGCTCGAGGAGCTGAATGGCCTATGTCTTATGACTTTGCGTCGCTCGACTCTCGCTTCGTTTGATGCATGTTATGAAGAGAGATTTTTTTTTCCAGGGTATCTGGAGGAGAGCTGTTTGACTTCTTGGCTCAGAAAGAATCTCTGAGTGAAGAAGAAGCAACTGCATTTATTAAACAAATCTTGGACGGAGTGCACTATCTCCATTCCAAAAACATCGCACACTTTGATCTCAAGGTAGAGTTCCTTTCTGTTATTTAACTCTGGAGAACATAACTCCTTTTCTTGTTTTCAAGGTGCATCATTATTTTATATTTCTCCCATTGCTTAAATTTTAATAGACTGTATAACTGCTGAGAGGTCTGCACAAAGGCTAAATATGCTCATGGAAAACAACAGTTTTATTTAAAAGCCTAGTTGGACGCTCAGTGGTAGCTCTGTCTTGCTTCCCAATTTAGAGTTTTGTCAACACCATTGAGAGTATTATGGACTGAGCGCTGCATTGTTGGAGGTGCTGTCTTGAGTCTGAGATGTTAAACTGAAGACTCCTCAGACAGTAAACAATTCAAGATGAACTGGGAACTCTTCCCAAACCTGAGTTAACATTTATCTTTAAATTTCCTATAGTAAAGTATGTGCCCTAGAAAGTTTCTGTTTAAAATACTATGTAGACTCTTTTGGGCCAAGATGCATCATTTCTCAATTCAACTGTGAGGCATAATTAAATGATATTACTGAAAAGAAAAGTGTCAAAGAAGGTCCTCTGTCATACATCAGGACAATTCATAAGAAATGTCAAAATAAAGGAAAATTTAGCCTTCATACTGAATGAGTGCAGTTTGTTTATTGGTTTGCAAGTAGGCTTGTGATTGGTGATACATTGGTTGAAAATGTACCTATTAATGATGACTAACAGGTCACTGCCATTGTTCAAATATTAAACCAAGCAAGTTGAATCTAATTGGTCAAGACATATCCCTGAGAAACCAGAGAATGACTGTCAACTATGTAATTCCATCGAACCCCAGTGCAGTGTGCATACATGTTTCTTCTGTCTGCAAAGTATAGGGTCAAATGTAGCCTCTGAACGTACAAGTACAATCCCAACTGACAATCCTGAACTGGTTTTGCTGTTTGAAAATTTCAGAGTTTTTTTTGGAATTTATGACTTACATACCTGGCATCACACTAGACCTAAAATCTGTCCCTTTTAGCCAGAGAGTGCCCTGCCTTCCTCAGATTACTATGGGGTAAGGAATCGCTAATGTTTGAGCAATGAGTACAGCCGTTTACATGCTGTTATATCAATAGGAGTGGTGCTCACCACCAACAGAATACGGCAAAAGCCAAAATGACATTCTACCAATCACCTAAATCAGTAATGTGGTATTTGACTTTCAATGCTGGTGTGATGCAAGGTATGTAGTCTGTAAATGCCAAAGGCTCAAATCACAGCCACAAAGGCTCAGTTTAGGATGGGCAATCAGAATCACAATTTAAACTGTTAACTGTCAGTCATCATTTAACTAGTGCATTCACCATGGAAACACCTCAACGAGCCAATGTCCTTGCCAGCCAGTCTGCACTCTTCCTTCATACAGTTGAAATGTTATTTTTCTTTTAACTTTGGTATCTTGCAACGTGCTGTTATGAGTGCAAATGGAATTTTTCCACAGAATGGCAGCAATATTGACATTCTATCCTACCAAATATACTAAAAAACATGAAAAGTTTGAGAAATTGTATTGAGAGCATTTTGTTTTGCAATACTCTGTTTCAGCACTTCTTTGTTTTTGCTGGGGTAGGGTTCCAAGCCTTTGCTAAGCTTCAAAGTTATACACGTCACTAACTCTCAGAACTGTTAGCTCGGTATCAAACTGGGCTTGATGATTGCTATGTTGTGAATATTCTTCTTGTGAAATATGTTTTCAGCCAGAAAACATTATGCTTCTCGACAAGGTACCTGTACCGCATATCAAGTTGATAGACTTTGGCCTCGCTCATACGATTGAGGATGGAGTTGAATTTAAAAACATATTCGGAACCCCTGAATTTGTCGGTAGGTCCTTTTTTTTTTAAAGCTACAGTTTTCATAATTTTGATTGTAGACCAGATATATTCAAAGGAAAAAAGAATGCTTTGTAAGCAGGGTGAAATGTTGAACAATGTGTAGTTAAATTAAGGCCGAATGTTAGAATGATTTATTGTTGTGTTTGTTAGAACTCAGTGGGGTGACCCTGGTAAAGCAGATTCACATTCTTTGCTCGTTTATACTTCCAGTGATACTCCTGTCCAGACTGTGTCTGCTGGGTGTATAATAACAGTTAATGTGGTACTACCCATTTTATATTCATGTCCTTGTCCAATTTCACCCCCAGTATATTGAATGTAGTACTTTTTCCTGACTTCCAGGGTACCAGAGGTCTCCCACACTGAATTGAAACTTGGGAAAATACTATACAAAGCATTTAGCATGCAAATCACAAGATGCCAGTTACTGCTGGTGCTGTAGAACTATTATAGAATGTAGTTTCCAATTCAGTGTGGGAGATGTAGAATGAGAAGGGGATGACATTGATTTAATTGAAGCAGACAGCATACTTTTGTTCAGACCTAGTTAATCAATGTGAAAGGCAATGCAAACTAAACAATATTAGCAAGAAAGTGCGCCTATGAGCAGCGGACAGGAGACTGCTGTTCACAAGTACACCCTATATGTCTATGAGCAGCGGACAGGAGACTGCTGTTCACAAGTACACCCTATATGTCTATGAGCAATGCTTCAGCAGGTAGGGATTTAACCATCACAGGCCTCCATGTCTACAACAGGCCTTGAGGTGTTCCTAGAATAAGAACCACACTCAGAATAGTTAAAGGACAAAAGATTCTGGCCATTCCTAGAAATAATGTGAAAAACGAAGAATGCAGAAAGGAAATGGTATCACAGAAGTGAACATGGAAGTGAAACTCTAGATCTGCCTGCTCTGCAACAACAATGTTTGGTTTGGGAAATATGCCTGTCGGCCTTTCCGCCACATCCCCGATTATTTGCACACTCCTTGTATGTTGCTGTAAGGCATGCAAATGTTATTCCAACCCTGTACAGTCCCTTTACTGTTCATTTTGGTTGCTGCTTCTCCTCACACTCACTTTTTCAGAATTTTTTTGATTGGATTTTAGAATCTTCATCTGATCTGCCTTCCTAATACTTTTTACCCGTCTCTGATATTCTTTTGCCATCAGTCAGTGAGAGATTCCAATGAATCCATTGCCTCCCATAGATCCTGGATCTTCTCATCCTGCCTCTGTTGCCAAGAATGCCATCCCTCTCTTCTAGCATCTCCATCTGATGATTTCACTTTGCGCTCTGGAGTTTCTGAAATGTCGTCCTGCCTACCCCACTAAATGCCCACCCTGTACATCGAGTGCTTCCTGTTCGTGTAGTCACCAGAATCCTTGACCATTTCCGTGGTTCCCACTTCTCATTTTCAACACCTGTGCACCCCAAAAGACTTCAGCAATGATATTGGAGGAACTATTCACAAACAATGGTGTTGATCTAATCTTGTAGGAACATACATTTAAAGTTCACATGTTTTTGATGGAATTTGTGAAATAGATTTCACATTACCAATCTTAAATGTTTTTTTATATATTCCAGCTCCAGAAATTGTGAATTATGAGCCCCTTGGGCTTCCTGCAGATATGTGGTGAGTAAACAAAATACACATCTCTTTCTTTTGAAAGATGAGTGAAACCAAATATCATTCACAGCCTGAGCTAGATAGTCTTTCACCTGTATCTTTAGTGGTTTAAATAGGCCAGAGAAGTTGTAGTGTGAATAATAACACACCAGCTTCTCATATTTTAATAAAACTGTTGTTTATAACATTATAGTGAAAATAAATTTCACCAATTTTGACAGTTTTTTGCTAAGTTAATATCCCTACCATGCAGAAGCAGGCCATTCAACCCATAGAGTTCATACTAACCCTTAGAGCATCCCACTCGGACCCACACCCCAATCCTATCCCTGTGACCCTGCATTTCCCATGGCTAATCCACCCACCCTGCACATCCCCAGACGCAATGGGCAATTCACTATGGCCATACCGTCTAACCTGCATGTCTTTGGATTGTGGGAGGAACTCTCACTGGAAAATTGTGCAAACCCCATAATGACAGTCACCCAAGAGTAGAAGCAAACCGTGTCCCTGACTCTGTGAGTCAGCAGTGCTAACCGCTGAGCCACTGTGCTGCACCTGATACCAATAACACCGGCTTGATGACTGAGTAGCTGAAATATCCAATCTTTTACTGTAAGGCCATTACTAATTTCAGGATGCAAGCAGCAGTGTGATGACCCGGGAGATTTGAATTTCCCTGGCCCTGTCAACGCCTAAGAATTGATACAGAATCAGTGATGGCTCAAATTTAGTTAGTGTTTAAATAGGACACTGTAAACCATTTTCTGTTCGTCCAATGTAACCAAACGCGATGGCTACTAACCAAATTACATTAAATTTTGAAACTGCTGAGAAGGTTATAGTCTTTATATTTGTATGTTTATTTAGTGGTTCTTTTTGTTTAGGAAAGTAGGAAACTATTGAATCTGTAATTTTAAACATTGACAACTCTGCAATCTCTTGAGCTAAAGGCTGGGCCATTGAATACATTCAAAGTTCAGTTAGAGAGGTTCTTTAACAAGAGTGTCAAGGATCATGGAGACAGTCTGGAAATTGGAGCTGAGGCCACAACCAGATCAGTCCTGACCTTAATGAATGGTGGAGTAAGTTCGAGGGGCCAAGTGACCTGCTGCTGTTCCTGTTTTATGTGCTACATTAATGACCCAAGAGATCTGCTCATCCAATTCTGCCTTCTGAAGCATCCCCAATTTTTAATCACTTTCATCATTGGTGGAGACATACCTCTATCACTGAGACCCTGAGCTCTGTAATTTCCTCCTTTGATCTCTCTGCCTCACTTCCCTGCCTCTCCTCTTTAAAATATTCCACAATTTTTGGAATTATCTCTCTAATCAAGCTTTTGATCATTTGATCAATACCTTCTAAAATGTCTTGGTATCATGTTTTGTTTTATACCGATCCTGTGAAGAACTGTTAAACTTTTCACAGCTTTAAAAGTGCTATATAAATGTAATGTGTTGTAAATGTTAGACATATTCTGGCACATTAAAGGAATTTTTACTCATGGTGATTTAAATATTGTGCAACTTCAGTTTGATGTTTTATTTTGCAGGAGCATAGGAGTCATTACCTATATACTGTGAGTATGACACACATCATTTACAAATACTGACATTTTTAGCAGTTAGGGGTGAACAGCTTTCTGATTTTTAACCTGTGAATTTGATTTGTCGCCTGTGGAGCAGGTTAAGTGGCGCTTCCCCTTTCCTCGGTGACACGAAGCAAGAAACCCTTGCCAACATCTCTGCCATGAATTATGACTTTGATGAAGAATTCTTTAGCCACACCAGTGAACTGGCAAAGGACTTCATTAAAAAGCTTCTGGTGAAAGATACCAGGTGAGGAATGTCACTTGGATTAGATGAATGTTGGGAGGATAGGATCTTCAAGATTCAGGAACTTTTGTAATTAGTGTCAATTGATAAAATCATTTAGTTGAGGCATTTCTTGATCACTCCAAGGGTAGGAACACTGAAATTATCAGTTAGGAAAGCCAAAATGTGCAGAATTATTTTTGTGTTCATAAATTCTAAATAAATTGGTGTAAAAACATTTTTAAGTAAAGAACAGGTTATGGTGCTACTTTGTTTCCTTTGTCTCCACACACAAAGGGGAGATTGAGAGCAGACTGGGCAGTCATCAGTAACGTGTTGAATGTGTCATCAACAGTGCTATCAAGCAGCAGTTCCTTAGCAATGACCTGCTCACTAACACCTGATTTGGGTTCTACTAGAGCCAATCAGTTCCTTACTTCTCTACAGCCTTGGTTCAAATATGGACAAAAGAGCTGAACTCAAGGGGTGATGTGAGGTTAGAGTGACTGCCCTTGATGGCAAGGCGGCATTTGACTGACCTGTCAGATCAAGGAGCCCTAGTAAAATTGGAGTCCATGGGAATTGGGGGGGAGTCTCTCTCTACTGTTGGAGTCATACCAGGCACATAGGAAGATGGCTGTCAGTGTTGGAAATCAGTCATTTCAGTACAAGGGCATCTCTGAAGGAGGTTCTCAGGGTAGTGTCAAGGGCCCAACCATCTTCAGCTGCTTCATCAATTATGTTTCTTCTATCTCCAGGTCAGAAGTGAAAATGTTCATTGTGCAATCACCAATGTTAATATTTGCAGCTCCTCAGACACTGAAACAGTCTGTGCCAATTTGAAGCAAGAGACCTGGACAATATCTAGATTTAGGCATGAGTAACATTCCCCCGTGCAAATGGCAGGAGGTGACTATCTCCATCAGTGAGAATATAGCCATCACCTCTTGATGGTCATTGGTGTCACTGTCACTGAATCCCTCACAATCATCATCCTAGTGTCTACCGTTGACCAGGAACTAAACTGGACCAGCCATATAAATACAGTGGCTACAACAGCAGGTCAACAATAAGGAATTCTGCAGTGGGTAATTCACCTCCTGACTCCCTAAGTTATGTCCAGGATCTAAAACAACATCCAAGGGAAGTTGTCACCATCCAAGAAAAAGCAGCCTGATTGATTGGCACCCGAACTCAGCACCTACAATGTTTACTCCCTTTCCCACTGATGTATGGTGGTAGCAATGTGTACAATCTACAAAATCCACTGCATTAACTCACCAAGACCCCTTCAACAGCACCTTCCAAGTCCATGACCACTTCTATTTAGAAGGGCAAAAGCAGCAGGTACAGAGAAATACCGCCACCTGCTAGTTCCCTTCCAAATCATGCTTTTGAAAATATATCATTGTTCCTTCAGTGTCACTGAGTCAAGATCTTGGAAATCCCTAACAATGCTGTTGGGGTCCTGATGCCAAATGGACTGCAGCAACCCAAGAAAGCAGCTAGCCACTGTTTTCTCAAGGACACCAGGGTTGGGCAATAAATGCTGGCCCAGCCGGAGATGTGCACACTCCACAAATGAATAAATGCTTGACTATTGGACATGTGAGAAATTCTTGGCAACCTATTCTGTTTAATAATTTACCATTATTCTGCTTCATGACATGTTCTTAGCTTCATCCTTCAGCCTGTGATCAATATAAACACAGGAAAGATCTTGTCTACTGAAGCACTTATGAAATATCGTCACTCTTATGCTATTGGAAATGCAATGAACACTTTGGGTACAGCAAGCTCTCACATTTTACTGTCGAGGTTGTTTATTTTGATGATGAATTTGAGTAGATATGATGTCCAGGTTGACTCTGATTGGTCAAGATGTGCCTGTTGCCTGGCAGGGATCCCACAGGAATAGCATAGCATCATGGAAACAGAGCTTGAAATGCTGACTTCAGAAGTTTAGTGAAAATTGATTCCTAGATTATATATTGCTGAAACAAAGTTGTTTGTGCTTCAAGTGGCATATTGGTGAATAGGTCAGCAATTTCAAACGACCACATGGACACAGCAGTTGGTATCCTAAATCCATATATTGTACATACCCAAAGACTAGCGGCTTCTGTCAAACAAGTCCCTGCCCTTTGAAGACCTTTGTCCTTTGCTGCTTGTTATGTACATTTGAAGGTTTGAATGTGAATGGAGAAGGTATAATTAATAATAAGTTTTCAGATGACACACATATTGGCATGTTGTCGATAGTGATGAGGATGGCCTCAGACCACAGTCTGATATTGATCAAATTGAAATTGGTCAGAGCAATGGCAGATGTAATTTAATCCTGATAACGGTGAGGTGATACATTTTGGGAGGTCTGATTAAGGGAAGGAAACACACAATGATAGTAGGTCCCCAGGGAGATCTGAGGAAAAAAGGGACCTTGGGTGTACAAGTCCATAGATCCCTGTAAGTGTCAGCACAGGTAAATAGGCTGGGGAAGAAGACATATGCTTACCTTCATTAGCTGGATTTAGAATGTAGGAGTAAAGAAATCCTTCATAGAGCTTTGATTAGGCCTCGGATGCATTCTGTATGTAATTGTGGTTGTCATATTGTTAGAGGAACATGATTGTACTGGAGAGGATACAGAGGAGATTCACTAGGATATTGCCTGGGACGAAAAGGCTCAGTTTTGTAGAGACTGGATAGGTTGGGTTTGTTTTTCCTGGAGCACAGGAGGCTGAGGGGATCTGATTGAGGTGTACAAAAGTACGAGAAGCATAGGCAGACTGGATTGTGAGAATTATACCCTGTGGCTGAAATATCCAGCCCAGAGGATTTAGTGTGAGGAGCAAATGGCTTAGAGGAGACTTGATGCACAACACTGGAACAGAGAGAATCATTTATTCATGCTGGGGGTGAGGAAAGTGTAATAGGTTAGCTTAGTGTTAGACTGTGACTTTGCAGTCTTGCTTCTTGAAGAGAGAAGAATCAATGTGGGAATGTCAGTTAGTATTACCAGAATACAAATATTACACCTTTTCCAAAATAAATTCACTTAATAATTTAAAGTTTTTAAGAAAAAGGATTTGATTGATCCATTGCTGTTCAAAGGAATGACATTAATTGTGTGAATTAAATGGGATAATTTCAAGATTTAATGCCTGTAAATAGAAATGTTGTCCTGCACAGCATCCTAAATTACCAAAACCTTATCCGGATGTCTTTAAAGGAGAAGGCAAGTGGGAATATTTATCTCAAATTTAAAAACTCTTTTTTAAAGAAATGAGCATAATGAAAGATTCCAAAATCACTAAATTGTTCAAATTTTGGTAAGGTCTGAGAATTCTAAAATATCCTTTCTCTCCCAGCATGCCACCTCCTACCTCATGTCAGAAATATTGTTCTGTTTGTGACTGATAAATTTCCTTCTAAACTAACCATGCAGGGATGCAACATTTACTTTTATTACAGCATTACAGTTATAGTCAAATGTGTTTTAATGTATTTTGCTGATTTCTTTTAGTTATGTAATTTAATAATGAAATAAAATTTTCTGTATGTGTTTTTATATGATGTTTCATTTTATTCAGGAAAAGGTTAAGCATTAAAGAAGCTCTTTCACACCCATGGATAATGGTGAGTGTTAACATTCATGTCAAATTGAATCAAATTGCATTGTGTTTTCTGTTGACTGCTATGTGATGTTGTTACTTAACTGCCTGCGCATTAACTCGCATGCAGCGAAGTAATTGCAGTGATCTTCATCTTTACATCTCGCCAGTACTTTACAATATTGGTTTCTTTCACCTTTTCAGATTCATTTTTTGTTTTGCTTAATGTGTTGTTTTATTTAATGCCTCTCATGCAATGTTATGGGATGGGGAACTGTTTCAAATACTGTTTTATATTTGGCATTGAAACCTTAGTCGGTGTCTGCAGCCAGCCGATCACACTATAATATATGGAGCATTGGGACAAACTACTTTACTTTATTTGCAGTTCTTGTGTTTATTTCATTCATAATATACTCATTCATTTAATTCATCTGTAACCTGGAAGCCAATTAGAATTCTAATTCATATCTGCATTGGATATGAAACTAACCCATCAGTTTGCATGTTATGGTAAGTAGTGAGTGCTGTTTGCAATGTTATTGTGCGTCCCATTGCACAGTCTTTAATGTGGAAGGGTTTGTACGGAGTGCCACTAACTGCCTTGGTTGTGTGAAGTGCTCAAATTGGACTTGGAACTCTGCTGTCGTTTACATCTGTACAACATACCCATGTGTATTTTAATGATTTCTCAATAATCTGAAACCCTTCTGTCTGATCCACTGAAGTCTCATCAAAAGAAAGCACAGCGAAACAAGGAGAGCAAGAAACAGCATCACAGGCAGCTGAAGACCAAACGTCTGAAAGAATACACCATCAAATCCCACTCGAGCATGCCACCCAATAACACATATGTGAACTTTGAAAGATTTGCCAAAGTGGTAGAGGACCTCTCTGTGATGGAGACGACCTTCAGCGGGCTTACTTCATCACACGATTCTCTTCAGGAAGATATTGATGCATTGATTTCAATCTATAATGAAAAGGAATCCTGGTACAAGGAAGAAAATGAAAGTGTCCGACACGATCTTTCCCAGATTAGGTACGAGTATCGTAAAGCTGAATCCAAGAAGAAGCAGCTCCAAGATGAAATAAAAGGTGTGCATAACGTGCTGAATACAGTCAATGCAAAATACGATGAACTAAAATCCCATTTTGAATCTCTGAGCCAAGAGATCTCTGCTGAATTGAAATGGGTCCAGGAAGTAATCGCCTCTTTTCAGACTGAACATATGAATGAAGGATACCTGGATGGAAACTTTGCTTCTGTCTTCAACAAAGATCTGAATGAAACCCTGAAGGATCTGTTAAGTGGCACGTGCAATGGAGAACTTATCACCAGCCTAACAGCATCAGAGTCGAGTCGTTAAAGTTACCTAAAGGAAGTCTGATGACACCAGGTTCATACATGATGTTAAAACATAGGAAAAGTTTAACATTTTGCTCAGACCATCCTGGAGAAAGAAAACAGTTTGAAGCAAATGTATTTCAATTAAAGCAAAGTAATCAGGATGCTGGAGATCTGAAATAAGAACAGAAGGTGCTGGAGTAACTCAGAACGTCTGACAGTATTTGTGGAGAGAGAAACAGAGCTGATATTTCAAACCCAATATACAACAAAATATATTATAAATTTTGGAATGGTTCTGATGTGTAATATCATATTGATCTGTAACATAAAGTTTACATAGTATATTAATGTTGCAGAATGGAAGAGAGCAATACTGGACTCGATGTTAGCTTGGTTTCTCTCTCCACAGATGCTCCATACTACTGAGTTCCTCTGACACTTTCTGTATTTCATTTTTATATTTGTTTTGTACTTCTACTTTATTTAAATTCTGAATAGGGCAAAATTCAAGTATTTTATCAAGATTGAGAACTATTTGTATTAACTTTTATCTGTTCGACCAGCTTTCAACAAAAAATCAGAACAATCCTTTACAGCATCGATTTTTAATCAAGTTAAATGAAGCACACTTAAACAAAATGATAAACAAAACAAAGAAACAATTATTAACCAAAGCGATGGAAGGGTAAATTCAATAGTTCCGCACTCCCAGCCAAGAGATTGCTCTCCCATTTGTCAGTTAGAAAATCGTTTTTTTTTCTCCAAAGTATTCTTCCTTTCATCTTGGCTTCCACTGTGTGTGGAAGTTATCAAATAATTAGAAGTGGTGTACAATGTTAGTGTCCACAATCTTTTAGTTTTACAAGCATCTATTTCTGCGTTGATTTGTGGAAGAATTTGATCTGAGTGGTGTGGGACTGAAGAATGAGGATTGTCTTTTCAATGATGTGACCTCTGCCTGTGGATGGCTAGTAATGGATTGATTAGGATAGTGATTATATCTGACGTGAATTAACTAACCTGTATGTATTTAGGATTACAAACCCAATTGCTGTAACTGGTCACTTTTTTTAAGTTGCTGCTGAGTTCCTTACTGATTAAGTACAAAAGTTCAACCTGTAGTTAACCTTTTGAATGATCAGACCCTGAACAAGAGAATTCCTCCTGTCAACGCAGCAAAAATGTTGGAGCTCCTGGTGGAAATGAAACTATATCACATCCCTTCGACAAGCAATTTGATGCCTTTTTAGAACATGCAATATTTCATCGTGAACCCTGGTGGGCTGGAAAATACATTCAGCAGAGGTCAAGTTGACTTCCATTGAATATAATTTCTTCTTACCCTTAAAGCACAAATGAGGCTTTGGGTAATTGGACAGGTACCTGATGTTTCCTAGGTATCAAGATACAGGTGGTGCCAGGCCAGGATTAAGCTAAATTAGCATAGTTTATTGGCTGCTTTTTTTTTTGACAACATCTTAGAAACGAGTTTGAGAAATTACTGTGAATTATGCTTTGGCATAAACGTTAGGCGTGTTCATCAAATTCTCCTCTGTGCCTAACTGAGATATTAGGTAAGATTTTAACTTGCTCTACACGTATCCACATTGCAGAATTAAAATCAGACCCATTAACTCATATAAAATGAGTGTTCAAATAGTGAAAAAGTGAGTTTTGTTATCAGCATATCAAGTGCTGGAACAGTAACTGTAAGTGGAAAGCATCTTTAATCCCTGTCATACTACACATTATTTCCAATGCTCACCGAAAGTTGAGGGTTTCTTTGATACACCGTAAGTTTGCCTGGAAGTTAAATCCTATTCTATTGGTACCTTTTTTTTTAAAGAGTGTGCCTAGTTTTGGAAATCACTTGTGATTTATCTTTGCCATTGGAAGCACTTTTAGTCTTGGGCATGAATCCAAACCACTCTGAGGCTGTCTTCCGTACATCTACTGGCATATACCCCAATGAATACACCAATAACCGGGTATTAACCATTACCTTCCATAACTTTCTACTGTGCTGCATCAAGTCAACGATTTCCTTCAGCATGTAACAACATCTGAGATAAGGAAAGAATTTTCTTTTATAAAGCACAATTCATAAGGGTATACTGAAGTTCTTCGCAGTCAATGTAGTACTTTTTGAAACCGGAGTCTGTTACGTTAACAATTGGACATTCTCCTGGAAGTTTGAAGAATCAGTCCTGATATTTATTTTTCCAGGTCTTAGTGCAAGTATGCAGATTAAGTGACCAAATCACTGGAGATTGGCTGCTAGACTTATGGGTAGAAATGCAAGTTGTAATGTCTTGTAGTTTATGGGAGACCAATTGGAACACTGTCCCTTCCTAATTGCAGTCAGGGACCAAGCACACGCTGGCAGCTACACCACTTATAAGAGTTCATTAATTATGGCAGGCTCAATTAAAACACAACTACATTTTTGAAAATGTTTACAAGACAGTCACACCTGCCAATATGTACTTGCATTTCACACATGCTAATCGATGTTCTGCTCCTCTAACACTGTTAATGAAATTGCTTCCTGTACTTTCAGTTTAAAAAAATTCAAGTTAACTAGTGTCTGAGGCAGGTTTAAATAACTGCCAGGGTATTTAAAAATTAGCTGAGCTCATCTCTCTTTTTCTTTTGGGAAGAACTTTTCCAGGCTAGATTCAGATCACCAAAAAGTGACTTAGGCCCAGGGTGCTGACATCATCCCACTGAGAAGCTTTCTCAAAGGAAACTGACATATTTTGCTGCCTGCTGACATTTTAAAAATTGCACCCTCTTTGCTCTGCCTGGTCTCGCTCGCGCTCGCTCTCACTTGTCTCTTGGCTTCCCTCTAGCCCCTCAGTTTCCTTCTCTGCTTGTCTCTGTCATTCCCCTCCCTGTAACCTGTCTCTCTTGCTTTCTCCTCCATCTGGTCATCTTTCTCCCTTCTTCCACTGTCTATCTGCCTGCCCCTTGCTGACCCCTGTGTCTGCCTGTCTCTCTCGCTTCCCTCCTGATCAGGCAGTGATAACCTTTAACACCCCCACACCATTCTGACCAGGTAGACTGGGTATAATAGAGGTTGAGCTATTCTAGGGCCAAGAAGAATACAGTAAACACCTTAAATATATTAAACATGATCTTTGTCTGGACGCCCTGCCCAATCTTCTCAAAGGTCTGCAGGTCAAGAACTGATCTGTTCAGTCACACAATGATCCATGGAAGAAGCCAACCTACCCGGAGTGGACATCATCCAGGGACAGCCAATGATGACTGAGATTGAGGTAGCATTGAGTTGGAGGATCCCATTCCCAATAAAATCATGGAAAAGGGTCTAGTGTTCTGCTGGCTCTAAGTTGATGTGGGCTCTTTGGCACAAATTGCGATTCAATCTACTCCGCATAGGCTCTGAAATTAGCCTCCTGCTGTCTTAAATTATCTAACCATTGCGATACTTCTATTCCTTGCCCCCACATAGCCTTATGGAGACATAAAGATCTATGGCATAGGAAAAGCCTTTTTTGACCCATCGAGTCTGTGCAAACAAAAACAAACATCTAGCTATTCTGATCCTATTTTCCACTACTTGGCCCATATCCTTGTCTGCTTGTGATGCCAAAATATTTTACTTAATATAAATAAGTAAATATAATGGCGGTTTCTGTCTCCACCTTATTTATAGATGATGAATTGCTGATTCCACCACCCTCAGGGTGGAAAGGTTTTTCCTCTGATCCGTTCTACACCTTACCTTAAATCTATACTCCTCATCATTGATATCCCCGTCATCAAAGGGAAAAGTTTCTTGTCAACCCTATCTATGCTCCTCATAATTTTATACATCTCAATCATGTTGTCTCTTAATCTCCTCTGCCCTAAGGAAAAGAACCCCAGTCTGTTAAATTTCTCTTCATAGCTGAAACTCTTACCACGATGTTGCCTTGGTGGAATCTCCTGTGCACTCTCTCCAAAGCAAACACATCTGTCTAATAAATGTGGATTCCAGAACTGCAACACTTTATTTAAATTTATTTTAAACGCATCCATGATATTTTTCTTAACTGGTCCACCATAGCGGCATTAACAAGTGCCATATGTTTATAATCTCACCCCCAAACCCCCATTAAAATGGACTCTCAGTGTCTACTCTATTGAATCCTTTTCAGGATTTTAAAGGCACTATTGAATCAATTCTGCCATTTCTTTCCAATAGGAAACAACCACAATTGGATGTTTTGGTCCTATGTATTAATCACAATTCTGGGATTTCCTTTCGGGACCTGATTACTTTATTGGGGGTTTCAAATTGTGCCAATCAGAAATCTGAGTGGTTTCAATTTCTGCCAGTTATCAAAGGATATCATCGTCTATTTAACTACATCGTACTCTGAATAGTATTGTTTAAATCATCAACAAATTCCTGCATAACAGCTTGTTCATGAATAACAAACATGTTGTGACCTTGAACTCCCCTTATCCTGAGCCTTGAACTCCCCTCATCCTGAGCCTTTAACTCCAAAATATACTAAGGCTTTCCTTTTGTTTAGCTGGGTTTCGAGGATTGAGCCTATGGTCACAATTAGTGTTGCCAATGAGAAAAATATTGAAGATCCAGTAATGGCTGTTTTATCGAATGTCTCGCTGCATAAAGGTGGTGGATTATTAAGAAAAAGTTAACCTCTTGTGTGCTGATTATTTTCTTTTGTAAGTGTGTATCATTTGATGTCTTGCTGTGCTTTCTGTTGCTATCTTATCTTTCTTGTAAATAAATTTGATTATCACATTAACCTGAATGCAATAGTGTGATCATAATCACACTACACGATCCAACTTAGTCTGTAGAATGAGATATGCAGTTAAGATCATAGATCCCTACAGTGGAAACAGGCCCTTTGGCCCAACAAGTCAACACTGATCCTCAGAGCATCCCACCCCCCCATAACAACATACCTAATTTACACATCGCTGAACACTACAGGCAATTTAACATGGCCAATCCACCTAACCTACACATCTTTGGACTGTGGAAAGAAACTGGAGGAAACCCATGCAGACGCAGGGAGAATGTGCAAACTCCACATGGACAGCCACCTGAGGGTGGAATTGAACCTGGGCCTCGGGCACTGTGAAGCAGCAGTGCTGACCACTGAGCCACTAGGCTGCCCCCTTGTGCACTTGTTACATAAGGTACCAGATGGTCTTGCTCTGCCCCTGCTTCCCCATGATGTGGGATTGGGGGTGGGGGATGGAAAAGGGGAACACCAATGAAGTTTTGTGGGGTATAACATGTATTCACATTCAGTCAAATAAAGCACATTTATTCACATCTAATTTCTGGGAAGGAAGAAAAGAAATGCAGGATAAACTATTTGGTTACCACATTGCCATTTGGTTATAACCGGCCAGCTATACTGTTAGACAAACAGGGAATGGGGGTGAAATTAAATTATGATTATTTTTCCCCTCAAGGCCAAGATAGCAAGGTACTATTTATTATACATACATACACAGGAACGAACGAAGGTCAACATTATGAATTTCTTAAAAATCAAATCTATCAGTCCTAGTTTACATGACCAAGAATCCACAATACTGTAACTCATGATATAGGAGTAGAATTGAGCCATTCAGCCCATCGAGTCTGCTCTTCCATTTGATCTTGGCTGATACATTTCTCAACCCCATTCTCCTGGTTTCTCCCTGTGAGCTTTGATCCCTTTACCAATCACAAACCTATCTAACTCTGTCTTAAATACACTCGATGATTGGGCCCCCACAACCTTCTGCGGCAATGAGTTCCATAGATTCACCACCTTTCGGCTGAAAAAAATTTCTCCTCCCCTCAGTTTTAAAGGGTTGCTTGTTCACTCTGCGGCTGTGCCCTCAGGTCCTAGTCTCTCCTGCTAGTAGATACATCTTCTCCACATCCACTCTACCCAGGTCTCTCAGGATTCTGTAAGTTCTAATGACGTGGCCCCTTATCCTCCCAAAATCCATCAAGTAGAGTCGTAGAGTCCTGGAGTCCTCAACCACAACCCCATGACCAAAACTCTTCATCGCTGGGCTCTTCTTGTAACCTCCTGTAGATCCCCTCCAAGGCCAGCACATCCATCCTTAGATATACGGCCCAAAAATGCTCACAATATTCCAAATATGGTCTGAATAGAGCCTTGTCCAGTCTCAGCAGTACACCTCTGCTCTTGTTTTCTAGCCCTCTTGAATGAAATGAATGCTAATGTTGCATTTGCCCTCCCCATGTGCCATCTGAACATGCTTGTTAACTTTAAAAATCCTGAAGTAGGACTCCCAGGTCTCTCTCGTGCCTCAGAATTCCAAAACCTTTCCTTGTTTAGAATATAGTCCATGTCTCTATCCTTTCTATCAAAGTGTGTAACCTCACACTTTGCCACATTGTATTTCATCAGCCAACTCTCCTAGATTGTCCAAGTCCTTCTGCAGTTCTCTGCTTCCTCTATACTACCTGTCCCTCCACCTCAGTACATCTGTCCAGATTGTTAACGTATAACATGAATAGTTGTGGTCCCAACACGGACCTCATTAACTAGTCACATCTGCTATCCTGAAAAAGACCCTTTTAGCCCTACTGTCTGCCCTCTGCTAATCAGTCAATCTTCTATCCATGCCAGTACCTTGCCTTGAATTCCGTGGGCTGTTGCCTTAGTTAGCAGCCTGCCATGTGCCCTTCTGGAATTCAAATTGATCATTTCCACTGGCTCACCGTTGTCTAACTTGCTCACTAACTCCTCACAGTATTCTAATAGATTTATTAGGCATGACATCCCTTGATGAAGCTGTACTGACTGAGCCCTCCTCTTACCATGTACCTTCAATACTCTACAATCTCAACTCAGTTGCTGGTGGATGGAGATTATGGAACAAAACTGCCCTCAAATGAAGTTTGGCTGAGAAACCCACTGCAAAACTGATTGGTGAGAAAAGTAGTGGCACTTTACATCTACTGCTGGGATTGCCTGATACAGGATAGGGAAAATGGAAACAGTATTGCTTCCCACAGTCTGAACACAATCCCACCAAAGATATGACAGAAATAGATATTTCCAGTGACTGCATGATTGTCATACCATTAATTATTTGCTGAGGTTAGTTGATGCAGTGAGTGTGCTAACAGATCAATCTCAATGGATAAGAATGTTGGGAAAATGCTACTATTCAACAAAAACACTCCCAGCCCAAGAAATTGGAGGGATTTATTTTGAGTGTTTGTGGGAGTGGAGAGGTGTGAAGGGTTGTGTTGGAATATTACAGGTAAATATTGTTTCCTGTTGCCTCATTTGGTTTTAATTAATTTTGGAAAAAACCTCTATATTTAGTAGAGCAGATGAAAATAAACCTGGCTTGACAGCATCAACTGGTCTGCAGGACACATGGTAAGGTCCATAAGACCATAACAGTGACAGCCCTTGTAATACTAGCACAGCCAGGGAAATTTCGGTCTCTCGATTGCTCCCCCGTCTTTAAAGTAAACGAGCAGAGGCCTGACGTTAATGGCAAAAGAATAGTTAGCTACAAGTTGGTGTGCAAAAGGAAGTCCAATTTGTAATGAGCAAGAGTTAATTCAAGAGATAGGCGTTCCTGGCTGGTTAATTAGGTCTTTGCTTGCCTTTCAGGAAGGATTTGTTATTTTTCCTCAACTGCCCTCCAACCCTCTGTTCACTTAGTTATTGGCCTGTGATGCAAATGGGGCTGTCTTCTCCACAATATTTTATCCACCTCAATGAAATTTCCCTCCAGCTTCCTCAGGCCCAAAGAAAGTGATCCCAGTGTATGCAATCTTTCTGCCAATCTAAAATTCCCTCACTAGTGCAAGAACAACCTTTGAAAGGAAAGTGGTTAAAGAGTGTCACTGTACCAGGGTAAAGCTGCTCATGTAACAATCAACAGAATTTCAGTGAATGACGGTTCATGAAGAGAATTTAAATCCTGAAATTAAAGTGGATTGAAAATCTACTCCACCATTCAATATGATCACGCTAGTTGGACATCTCAATACCTTTTACTCACTCTGTCCCTAGAGCCCTCTGCACCATTGGTAATCAGAAATCTGTCACTCTCTGCCTTTAAACATACTCGAAGACTGAGCTTCCACAGCTTTCTGTGGTAGGGAATTCCAAGGGGTCACCACGTTCAAAAACAAAATTCACTTCAGCATCTAACCAAGTGGCAATTCCCTTGTTTAAAAATTGTGACCCTGGTTTTAAACTTGTTAGTCAGAGAAACACATGACCTGCATCTGCCCTGTTTATCCCTTTAAATGTTTGAAGTTTTAATGAGATCACTTCTCATTCTACAAAACTCTTGAGAACACAGGCCCAATTTGCCGAACTTTTGTCATCACAGGACAGTCCCATCATCCTCTGTTGCGCTCCTTCTGTGGCAATAATATCTTTCTTCAGATAAGGAGACCAAAACTTCTCTCAATGTGTCAGCTGTAGCCTAACCAAGCTCCTATCCAATGAAAGCAAGAATTTACTACTCCTATACTGAATTCCCCTTGCAATAAAGGCTGATATTCTATTAGCATTCGTAATATTTTGCTGCACTGCATATTAGGCTTTAGTCAACAAGACACCTTGGTATTTTTGTAAATCCTAACATTACAGCCCAACATTGAGGAAATTGTCTGCATATCTGTTTCTCCTACCAGAATGGATACCCTCACATTTTTCCACATTATATTCCATGTGCCATTTTCTTACCCAATCACAAAACCTGTTCAAATTCTCTTTAAGCCACTTTATGTATTCCTCTCGACACACATTTCACTTAGTGAACTGCTTGGGGTCCAAATACTGATCACGTGGAACCCCTCTAGTCTCCGCCCATTTATTCCTACTGTCTGTTAGCCAATCGTTAATCCATGTTTGTATATTATCTCCTATCCCTTTAAAACTATTATAGCCAGCCTCCTGTGGGGGGGCTTATCAAAAAGCCTTCTGAAAAATCTAAGTACAAAAGCCATCAGCTCTCCTTTATCAATGTTATTAGTAACATCTTTTTTTAAAAAAATTCCAAGATGTTTGTCAAACATTATTTCCCATTCACAAATCCATAGTATTCCCAATTTGATCATTACCAGCTAGGTGCCAATCTCATATCCTTTATAATTAATCCTAAAATTTTCCCTACTACTGATGCAAGGCTAACAGGTCCGTACATCTCTCTGTTTAAATAGTATGATGAAGTTAGCTATCTACTAATCCACAGGAATCATTACAGAATCTTATAGAATTTTGGAAGATAATCACTAATGTAGCAACAATCTCTACAGCCACCACCTTAAACTCACTGGGATGTAGATCATCACATCCTGGGTATTTATCAACTTTCAACCCCAATAATTTTGTTCAATTTCTCACTCTCCCGAGACACTTGAATCTATAATTCTAGAAGATTTCTGGTATCTTTCTCACTGAAAACCAACACACAGAAAGTTAGCTCTCTACCATTCCTCTATTCTCCACCATGAATTCTTCTGACTCTTCTTGTAATGGACCCACATTCATTTTAGCTGAATGTTTCATTTTTACATAGTTACATAAGTTTTTACTGCCTGTTTACAACATTTTGCGAGATTGTATTCATATTCTATTCTTACTTTCCTTATTGATTCCTTTGTCCTCCTTTCTTGTATTCCACAAACCTCTCAATCCTCAGGCAGCTTGTTATTTTGGCAATTTTATAGGTCCAATGTCATTTTATTCTCTTGTGGTTTCCTCTGAGCTTGGGTCTATGGGAAATCCTGCGGTCTAGTGGAGAAGAAAATCAGGATAATTTATTTGAAAGTCTTTTTTATCTTGGATTCCTCCTTTTCTGCAATGGATGGGTCACAAGCTGCATGTGCACCTTTTCAGGGTGCTATTACTTTTAGTAACTGAGAGACTTCTCTGTAAAGTTTACATTAGATTAGTCTGCTTTCAGCTTCAGGAGGAAGTGCAGCCGTAGGTCAGAGGGGACGGTGTGCAAAGGGGCTGTGGGTGCTTGCTTCTTCACCCTGGATTTCACGCTTCAATCGCCTGCCAGAGTCCCTTTCACTGGAGATCCTACACTGTTTGTCTCCACCCATAGTTCTGGATAGATTGTGGAACTGAGAGACAGCGTGATGAATTAGATTAGTCAGGAAAACAGCAACAACAAGTTCAGCAAAGTTGGGTCTAAATCCCAGCATTCCCTCCTAACAGCATTGTGAGTCTACCTACAACACATGGACTGCAGTGGTTCAAGACGACAGCTCACCACCACCTTCTTAAGAGTGACTAGCAATAAATGCTGTCCCACCAGTAACACCCACATCGCACAGTTTAAAATAAAATTAGGCAATTGGGTTCCTGACCAGGAATCTTCCTTCTTGCAGGAACTACATTCACATGATTCTGCTCAAAGTCTGATCAGAACGGCAGAATAAGGAAAAATAAGTCACCCTTTCCCTGTATTGTGAATTTCCATGACTTTTGATCTCTTTGCATGATGGAATGTGGTTTGGGCAGGTGTAAGCAGTCATCTATGAACTTTGTTGGCCGTAATTTCAGGTCTGATTTGCATGGTGGAAATTTCCAGACAGCCCAATCAGACGCGAGATTTTCCCTTGTCTGGGAGCTAACTTTTTCCTTCACTTACCTGTGGGCTGGTTGTGCAGCTCCTGGAGTTTCTGTTGCTATTTCACAGGCATTGACAGAAAGTGTCAACAATTTGACTTGCTGAAGCCAGAGAGACATGTTTGATACAAGCTTGGCCCAAATATAGAAAAAAGAGCTGAAACGAGCATAGTTGGGATTGTTGGAGGATAATGTCATATTCGGCAGTTCCTCAGGGTAGTGTCCTAGGTCAAACATCTTCAGCTGCTTCGTCAATGGCGTCCCCTCCATCATAAGGTTGGAAATGGTGGTGTTTATCAATGATTGATTGCACATCTGTGACTCCTAGAGTAGTACATGTCCAAATGCAGTATGATCTTTATAATATCCAAGTACTTGGATTGATGACCACTTGACATTCACTGGCATTGAATCCCTCCATGTCAACACCTTGGGGTTACCATTGACCATATATTTCCTGAAGTTATCCATCATCCACAAGGTATAAGTCAGGAGTGCACTTTTGTAAATCTGTTCACAAGATGTGGGTGTTGCAGCCTAGGGCATAAGAGGCACTTAAGAGACAATCATTGCTGTGAGCCCAGTGTCACATGTCAGCCAGACTAGATAGGGATGATAGATGTCTTTTAGGGAAGGAAAATCAGCAGTAGTTTAATGGTTGCTTCTTTATCCCAGATTGTATCACATTTAAATTCCCACTATCTGCCATAACGAGATTTGAGCCCATGCCCCTGCTGCATTGGCCTGATTTTCTGGATTACTAATCCAATCATACGACCACTACACTCCTGCTTCCCTTTTATTTCGGATAACTTCCTACTTACCTAGATGAGTACAACTGCATCAATACTCAAGAAGCTTGCTACCGTCCAGGGCAAAGCAGCCTGGCATTTTTTCAGACAACTGCAACATTCACTCTCTTCGCTATTAATGCTGGTAGCAGTTTGTACTGTCGAGAGAATGTCTCACAGCAACTCAGCAAGGCTTCCTGCACAGTACCTCTCAATCACAGAACTGTCGCCCCCTTTCATGTCACCTATAAAGCTAAAATGAAACTACTAGCACCATTTCTTCTTCCCTGCATCAATATCCTGCAACTCCATCCTAAACAATCTACGGTGTTCCTTCACCACACAGACATTAGCAGTTCAAGAAGATGACTAACTACTATCTACTGGAGACCTAGGAGGGGGATTAGACCATTCAGCCCTTGAGCCTGCTGCACAATTCTAGATCAAGGTTGATCATCTTCCTCAATTGCATATTCCCACGTTATACCTATACCTTGATGTATCTCGAAATCTGTCTGTCTTGCACCTGCTTGAAGACTGAGCTTCCACATGGACAATTCCAATGGTTCACCTCTCTCAGTGAAGAAGTTCCTCATCATCTCAGTCCTAAATGGCTTGCTCTTCATTCTGAGACTTTGTCCTCCATTTTGAGAGCCCCAGCCGTTGGCAACTTCTTATTCCTTAAAGATTTAGATTTCAACGAGATCACCTCATTCTTCCAAACTCAGAGCCCACTCTCCCTATCTCTCCTCAAGGAAATTCCCAGCAGCCCAGGCATCAATATGGCCAACCTGTGCTGCATTCCCACTATGGCATGTCCATCTCCCTTCAGCAAGGAGATCAGAATTGCACACAATACTCCAGGTGCAATCTCAGCAGTGTTCTATACATTTGTAGCAAGACCTCTTAGCTTCTATACAAAAATGCTCTTCTCAAAAATGCAATTATATTATCTGTCTTCTGATTTGCTTGCTGCACCTGTTTGTAGCTTTCAGGAATTTCTGAACAAGGCCACCGAGGAACATTAGACAGCGACATTTTCCAATCTTTCTCTATTCAAGAAATAAGCCGCACCTTCATTTCACCAGTCTCACTCTCATCCACAATATACTCTATCTGCCAATGTCTTGCCTACTGTCTTGGACTGTCCACACTCGCTTGAAGCCTTTTTGTGTTCTCCCCACAATTCATGCTCACCAAGTTTTACATCATCTGCAAAATTGGAATAATTATAATTTGTTACTATGTTATAATCATTAATAAAGACTGTGAACAGCTGAGGCACAAACAGTGAAAATTGCAATACCCCAAAGGTCACGGCCATCTTATGTGTGAATGACTTATTAATCGTTCCTCTTAATAGTTTAACACATCTAAAGGGAGAAAGAAGTGAATTTGTTTTTTTTTATCTCGTGCTCACCAGGACTGGAATGTAAAAATCAGACACGAGAAAAGAAACATCAATTTACATAGTATGAGAAGAGGGTGCTGATTGGTTGCGCCATCATTGGCATTGGAGATGCAGGAAGAGCAATCAATCTTAATTCTCAGACCAGGCAGGTCGATTCTGAATGTGTTGCCATTGGGATGTAGCAGCAAATTGGCTGCCTCCCTGATACATTTTTTATAAAGAAGGTGCAAAGTATTTTACTAATTCCACTTATATGTGTAGACCAGGCCCTGAGTATTTAAATACATAGCTTATCATTCATGCAAATACATCACACAGCCAGCCCAACTGATAATCTTAAATTGGTTTCTGATGTAACTCTGAACACAATCTGGATTATCTATGAGACTATTTTCAACAGCATAACCCCATTCAAGTGTGGGTACACTTTTTGGATGATTGCAAGCCTGGGCTGGTTGAGTCCAATCAGTATGCTACCAGCTGTGAATCATCAACCAGACATGTTGTTTGATCCTGCCCTTTCACCCTCTGCTTATTTCTCATATGACCCCAGAAACAGTGAGGAAATAACATCTATAGAACAATCAGATGCCACTCCCTTTGGCAATAAACTGTGTTCCCTCATGCCCCCATGATCTTGTTTGTGGACCTCTGTATCACCCCATGCTGCCTCCTCAAACTTGTTGAATACCACTCTGGATATTTCTCCCATGGGACTGTGCTGAGAATTGAGTGGGCGATGTAGATCTGCAGTCAGTAGTGTCTTTAATGAGTCTAAGCTGTTCACTGCTTTTATTTCAAAATTGGTGGACACGTTTCTGATTTTGGTGCCTGCTCACCTTCCATCCCATAAGAAAAATCCTATGAAACTTGCAAAAGATCAAACTTGTCTAGTATTCTTCCAAATGGAGCTCCAGTATGAGCCTACTGTTTACTACTGGTCTCCTAGATAATAAAATGTGAGGCTGGATGAACACAGCAGGCCCAGCAGCATCTCAGGAGCACAAAAGCTGACGTTTCGGGCCTAGGCCCGAAACGTCAGCTTTTGTGCTCCTGCGATGCTGCTGGGCCTGCTGTGCTCATCCAGCCTCACATTTTATTATCTTGGATTCTCCAGCATCTGCAGTTCCCATTATCACTACTGGTCTCCTACTGGCTTTTCCGTCTGTGCATGGATAATTGCAGCAAGACGATATTGCTGACCCTGTGTCATCACGCTATATTTAAGTCGAGAATGAAGAGTTCAATGATGATTATGAAACTTGTTGACTATTGGAAAAACACATCTGGTTCACTAATGCCCTTTGGTACACGAAATTGCCATCCTGACCTGGTCTGCCCTACATGTGACTCCAGACCCACAGCAATGTACTTGACTCTGAACTGTCCTCTAGGCAATTAGGGATGGGCAATAAATGCTGGCCTGGCATGAATTTAAAAAGAAGTAGCACCAATGGGGACCAGCTCTGATTGGTAGCAATAGAACCCAGTCCGTTGATATAGAATTTAAAGTTTGTCGACTCACTTTGAACTCTCAATGTTACATCTAGCAGGTGTAATTACATAACCAGGAAGCCTGCGAGACCATGCATGGTGGGCTGTTGCTAACATATATTTTAATATCTGGATTCTTCAGGCACTGGATTGCTCACTCGCTGTTTTCAATTCTTTTCTTTTCAGCCATTGAATAAATGCCAAGCACTTGTAAGAAGAGAATCTGTGGTTAATTTGGAAAATTTCAGGAAGTTATACATCAGGAGGAAATGGAAAGTAAGTGAAATTCAATCCTCAAACTGGTACTAAAATAATTGTTTCTGCTGCTTTATGTTGAACGGCCTGTCTGACTTGCTTTGTAATTTATAAATCTCCCATTTCTTTTCAGCTAACATATAGGATTGTGTCATTTTGCAATCATTTGACTCGTTCCTTTCTTAAGAAGAGTTATCTGAAAACAGGTGAAATTTCAGTAAGTACAGCTAGATTGCTATATCTTATCTACAGCAAGTCTGTTTCCTGACATTTTAAGATTGTGGCTTACGTTTCCTCTTATTTCTGTTAGGAAAGAATTAAAACTCTGACAAGATTTCTTCAACTCTTTGGGGAACTGCTCATTTTGGTTAGTCCATGTTGAATGTATTTTCCCCCCTTCACTGTCACATCAGCTCATGGTGAAGCTTGATTTCTTTACTTTTCCTGCTGACAGTTCATTCAGATATCACAAAAGTCTCTGCACACCTTACATTGGTAACCCTCCATCTGGATTTGAAGATCATTGTCCATTTTCTCTCATCCCTTGCTTCACCCTGTCTCTACAATATCCCCCACTCTTGTAACCCTCATCCTCTCTCTATCATCCAATTTCTTGTTTTGCAATTTTATAACAAGCTTATCTGTCGTATTTCTAATCCTGCCAGTTTAGTGACAAACAAGGGACAAAACATTAACTCTGCTTTCTCTGCACAGATGCTGCCAGATCTGCTGAGTTTCTCCAGCAATTTCTGTTGCTATTTCATAATTAACCTTAAGACTGCTTCAACTTATTCATGTCTGCTACCAGACAAAGAACTATTACTCAAGACAGGAAAAACAGTGGAAAGTCAGGTTATGAGATGGATTCAATCAGTTTATAGAGAGGTATAGATAGGTTAGGTAAGTGGCCAAGAACTTGCTAAATAGAGTATGACATAGGAAAATGAGAAGTTGTTCCTACTGGAAGGAAGCACAAAAGAACAAGGTATTATTTAAATGAAGAAAATGCTGTGGTCTGATGGTTGGCGCTGAGGGAGTGCTGCACCATCAGACAGATGGCCGTGAGGGAGTGCCGCACTGACAAAGACAGTCGGCACTGAGGGAGTGCCATGCTTTTGGAGGGTCAGTAGTTAGGGAGTGCCATGATGTCAGTGGGTTGGGGCTGAGGGAGTGCCTCACTATCTGACGACAGGCACTGAGGAAGTGCTGCGCTCTTGGAGTGTTCACACTGAGGAAGTGCTGTGCTGTTGGATCGTTGGTGCTGAGAAAATGCCATACTTTCTGACAGCAGACACTGAGGGAGTACCATGCTGTTGGAGGGTTGGTGCTGAGGGAGTACCATGCTGTTGGAGGGTTGGTGCTGAGGGAGTACCATGCTGTTGGAGGGTTGGTGCTGAGGGAGTACCATGCTGTTGGAGGGTTGGTGCTGAGGGAGTACCATGCTGTTGGAGGGTTGGTGCTGAGGGAGTACCATGCTGTTGGAGGGTTGGCGCTGAGGGAGTACTGTATTGCCCTCAGATGGACATGATTTTGAAGAACAAAATAAGATCTCTCTGGTTTCAAATTCCATATTTATTTACGTCACCAACATCTTTTAATACAGATTTTGTCATCATTACCACATGCCATTTACAGGATATTGTTAAATATTGGACTGCGACATTTTCCACATTCCAGCAGTAACTATCTATTTGGCTGATAAGTGCTTTACAATGCCCTGAGAGGCTCTGTGATAAGGTGTGAAATCCAATGCACGTTATTTCTTTCTTGTTTTAGAGACAATATGACAGTGACAATGAGGAAGTGAGTTTCAAAAGAAGGCCGTCCAGGCCGAGGAGACGCAGCAGCACGTCATGAAGAGATTTCTGATTGGCTTGTACCAAAGAGAGGTAACCCCAAAAACAAGTGGATCGTCGTACTGTTAGGATCAACAAAACCTTAATCTACACAAGTGCTGCTCGTCCTTGTTGCTGAGTCAATATCAGGCATGTTCAATAGAAAAATTGAACATACCTGCACTCTCTCTCACTCACTCACTCACTCTCTCACACTCTCACACTCTCACACTCTCACACTCTCACACTCACACACTCACACACTCACACACTCACACTCATACTCACACTCACACACTCACACTCACACTCACACACTCTCACTCTCACTCACTCACTCACTCACTCACTCACTCACTCTCTCACTCTCTCTCTCTCTCTCTCTCTCTCTCTCTCTCTCTCTCTCTCTCTCTCTCTCTATCTCTCTCTCTCTCTCCGACCAGATGAATGATGGCAGGCTTATGCTGCCTGCTTTAGAGAACAAAGTGTGCAATACGTTTTTGCAACTCAATGTATCTGTCCAGACTTTCTCACATGCAATTCTTGTGATTGTACTGATGCATTGCAAATCAGGAAAGGTGTGATGCAGTTCTGGAAACTCTCGGCAGTCTGGCAACATCTACCAGAGAAGTCAGAGTTAACCTTTCGGGTCCAGTGACTCCTCTTCAGAAACGGAGTTCTTCTCACTGGATCCAAAACATTAACTCTGATTCCCCTCCACAGATGTTGGCAGACCTGCTGAGATTTTCCAGCAATTTCTGTTTTTGTTTCTAATCTCTAGCATCTGCATTGCTTTTGGTTTTTGTTTGATGTGATGAAAATTCCTTAATTGTGATGGGTCCTCCATTTCAAGCCTGTTGCTGGAGGTACTTTGAGTGGAGATCTGACACTTGGCCACAAGAATGATAGCCAGGGAAAGGAGATAAGGGCATGAATGATTTTGACTTCATTCAAACTGTACACCTTACCATGCCTGCAAGGCACTCCTTTTGTGCAGGGATCATCCTAACATTGGATTGTAATAGAGCTTACTTTCTGTTGAACAGTGAGCAATGTGGAATCAATGATTGGGCAGAATATTAGCCACAGGCTCTGAGTGGAGGTCGAGGACATGTTGAGCAGTAATTTGGGAAATGAGCTTCAGTGAATGAGGCAGCCAAGCAGGCAAATATTTGAGCCATGCTGAACATTGCACGTTTCAACCAGCATCATTTTTATGTAAACATTGCTTCAGGTAGTTTTAGGTATTTTTTAAAGTCTGCAAAACTGATGAAAAAGAAATAACTTTATTTGGTAGACCCTAAAACTTCCAACATGAGATTAAAAGAGAAACCATTACTTGTGTATATGTGACCTCAACAGGAATTTGAGAGAATGACACAATCAAAAGGTTATTGCCTGATACCTGAAATGAGTTCAAAAAACAGAAGTTGCTGGAAAAGCTCAGCAGGTCTGGTAGCATCTGTAAAGAAAAAACAGAGTTAACATTTTGGATCCAGTGATCCTTCCTCTGAACGGTCACCAGACCTGAAATGCTAACTCTGAATTTTCTTCACAAGTGCTGCCTCTGCTGAGCTTTTCCAGCAGCTTCTGTTTTTGTTCCCAATTTACAGCATCTGTAATATTTTTTCAGTTTTAATCCTGAAGTGAGTTGCCTTGACATGTCTGTTCAACCTCTATTTACAGGAGTCGAGATAATAATGTTGTTGCTCCACCAAATCTTTTGGTGACTTTTCTTGGGAAAGTAATACTCGCTCCAATGTTGCCCAAGTGATTAATTAGGTATTAATTATTATGAAGCAAATGATCCTTAAATGCAGTGTGGAGCTCAGAAAAGTGCACAGCATTAGAATGGCAGCTTTGTTTTGGATGTGTAGCAGCTTTTGAAGAGCTGATATGAGAAAGGATGGGACTTTTGGGCCTTGAAGTGAGAGTGACTGTGGACTGTGTTAATAATAGAGTGGTTGTGAGAGAGGAAAGCTGAGTTCACAGTCAGGCAGTCCACTGAGGTTTTGCACTTCCTGACTTGGCTTCAGGTGGCAAACAGGAAGGAGGTTGGACTTCAATCTAGCGATGCTAAAGGAAGTTCAAGTAGAGGATACCTAGCTCTTCCCTTTACTCGGAGAGTCAGAGGCAGTTCAGTCATACCCTTAGTCTCCTCTCTAATCAAAGCAGCCCAGAAGTTAACCAAAGTCCTGAATTGCTGTCATGATTAAACTTATAAGCACCTTGAGGTACAAATGCCAGGTGAAAAATGTTCAAATTTACCTTGTCTCATCCAATTCAGGAGGGAGTATTCAGGTTAACAGAGGAGTGAGCACAGGGAGTACCTGAGAGAGTTTGTTGTATACACATGTCCAACTCATCTCCACACAGGAAAGCATTTAGTTTCTGTATTTGTTTCTGGATTAATTGAGTAAAAATAAAAGAGAACAGCTGGGTCAATGATATTCAAAGGTGCCATCTGCAGAGAAATCCAGATTGGTGGAATTGCCTTTAACATCCTCAATGGCTCAATAAATGAATTGGTAGCTGAATAAAGTAAATTTACAGATGAAGCTTGAATAAAACAGTCATGCAGTTTTGTACCCCCCCCTCAGGCATTTTTAAATTTTCAGATTTCTACCTTGCAGTAACTTATTTTTGATTGAAAAGAATGATTGGCGAGCTCCCTGCCAAAATTTCGATCCAGTTTGCAGACTCCAGTTTCAGGGGCTCAAATTCCATGTTGACTGTTTGACGTTAATGATGAGGAGGATATCTACTGGCGCTGTCAGTGTTTGGCATGTTGATATTGGAGTCATTGTCATTTAGGGACACTGGACAGTAACCGGGCATGCTGTTGGAGATTTTATTCTATCTCCAAACACCTCACCAAGTCAAATGGCCTTTGTTTTCCTACCTCTAGACATTTTTGTAAGTGCTAATCAGAAGTGGTCAAACAATCCTTTTTCTCTGGATAATATATCATGCTTTCAATACCAAATCACTTACCTAAGTCTTACTGACCTCTCCTTGAGCCTAAGAGACAGAGTCAATCTCGTTTGAAAATAAATACTGTGTTTGTGTTTGTTTAGCGTTGCCTGTTAGAGTTGGATGGTTTTTCAGGTCTGGACTGTGCTGGTTGGCCCCTCATCATTCATGTTACCAACCATGCTGTTATCCACAGAGATGCCTGTGCAATTTTTCAAGCTCAGTGACAGGAATTTGAGGGAAAATCAGGTAACAGGCAATGTCTTCTACTCAAGATGTTACTGCTACGGCCTATCTTAATGAAGAACAGTCTGTACAGAAGGAAATGGTACCAAGTGCCCCAAAATTTTCTATGCTTCGAAATCTGCATTTTTTAAGAAGTTTTTTTCTGATCTTTTTTGAGAGCAAAAGGCAACTAAATGCAGCTAAAGCTGGAGCTCCGAGAAACCATTTGCTCCTGCTTCATTCATCCTGCTTCATAACGTGAAACCAAAATTGGGAGATGGCAGGTGCTCCTTTCATCCAACCTTTCGCTTGATCCAATCTTGTGGAGGTTGATTTCTTCTGGGAAATACAGCTGAAGTGAGGTTGGGATAGAGCACTGGCACAGCTATCAGTTGGCTGTAATTATAGACATTGTAGGTGGAATTGGCCAATTGTGTTGTCACTGGAGTGGGATCTAATAATTTAAATTTAAGATGAAAAGTACTTCCAGAATACAATAGCATTCCTAAAACTATACATTCAGCTTTGATTCCCAAGCGAAGATTGAGGTGATGAGCCCTTTGTTCAGCTTAACTCTTGCCTGAAGACTAACTTCAGAACTGACAGCAATGTTTGTGAGTTTACTTGCTTCATAGCTTAACAAACTCAATCGTTTAAAGATTAAGAGGCTTTGCCACTTCCTATGGAAGTGATATAATCTGTTTGACTTGTTTACTGCTGTTCTGGCCCCATTTCAGTGTTGTATCAGATGATAATTGAACGATTACATTTTAATTTATGAACTCTGATTAGAAATGGTTTGAGGCGCCAGAACGTATGTTAACTCACCAATTTTGGCAATGTTGTTATACAACATAAAACTTATTCTTTGTAAATTCTAAAGGCCAAATATTTTAATATAGATTGTGATAATTGCATGACATTGTACATTTTTTTTTAAAAAATCTGTACTTGGGATGTGAGCATGCTTGGCAAAAGGCATTAGCATTTAATTCCCATCTTTAATTGCCCTTGAGAAATGGACCATCAATGCTGGCATTACTAGTGATGCCTTCATCCCATTAATGAATAACAAAAAAAACCTTTATTCATAATGTACTCAGACTTAACGTACAAAATTTAATCTTGTACATATTTTCGTTGCACTGTTATAATGATTAGGTAGGTCCTCGAAGATTTAATTGTTATTTTGGCCCTGAGCAGTCCTTTGCCATATGGGTGATTGGGTGCTTCCAGCAGAGGGTAACGTACCTCCGAACTGCAGACCAGGAAATACTGAGGTCTGTAGCCATTAGAATGCTACATCCTGGGAACACATTATATCTTAGAAGTGTTTCCATAACACCAGCAACCTGTATCCTGACTAATTGGTCCACTTATAGATTATATTAATTTTTTCAGATGTTATGAGAATCTGAGTAATACTAAATAATCAAATAATGTTTTTGATAATGTATAATGTTACACTGCAAATCAGTTTTGTAATTATCAATTCCACCATTTACACAATAAAACTTTGATCTTATGAACTAATTGCAGATTCTTCAATTTACCTTGCTTACAGGGCAGATCAGAAACGAGCAAAGGGATATTTATGTATGTATCAGGCATGCATTAGCATCTTCACTCAAATGTTGCCATTAAAATCTTTGTCTCCTTGCTGTCAATGTTCCCTTTGTGTTGAGGAAAGTCTAAAGTGGCCTGGCATGTGATTACTGCATTATGAGCAAGCTGAGAGCTCAGTCCATCGATTGCAAATTCAACTGGCTAACCTCACCTCTTTTTTATGGGGGTGCGGGGAAGTTGGGGGGGGGGATGGGGTAGGAGGGTGATGTTAACATAGGAAACAGATGCAAACTCACCTGCCCTGGTTGCTATTGAGAGCCTACAAAAACTACATAAACAGAATATCTCCCCACCAGAAAATTGTGTTTTTCACTGCAGACCAAAACTCAAATATTAAGAAGACCAGAGCATGGAACTTGAGAGCTTTTTACTGTCAAAGAATTATAGTCATAGCAACGAGTGAACCTCCCTGTGTACACGGGGCCTGCTTGGTTGCAACTGCCAATTGTGCTGCTGCCAGTGATGTTATGTTAACCTATACTGAATTATTTTTGCACAAAAACTACAGTTCTGTAATTAACGGTGTAATGTTCCAAATTAGTGTAATGAACTTGGAATGAAATTAATATTTCAAAAGTGAATATGTAAATTTTTAAACTGTGCTAAGCTATTTGACAAATGGCCTATTTGTTTAAATAACTGTAAATTACATATAAAAAGAATTGCAATAATGACCAGTACAATTTTTAAAGTTTCAAATAAAATTAAAGATTTAGTGAATGTTTGTTAGATTTAGTCATGATTATTTTACGTTGATTGACCCAAACTTGTGATAACAGAGCAGGGATTTCTTGTTTATGATATTGATTAAAGCTGTCTTTATACTGGACTGTCCATATCTGAAGACGGTGTTTGCAAAATTGTACAGTATTTTTCTATAAATAAAGTGATGAATACAACATTTTGCTGTCGTTTAATGTGATTGCACAGATGCACTTACATGGTTTGTTTTCACAACATTCATTATAAAATCCTAGTACCCTGTAGTAATCTTTCCAGAATGTACAGAGATTTTTAACGGTGGTAATTGATCAAGCGCTGTTAATTGAAAGAGCCCTCAACTGATTAAGGAGAATTGTGTGGTCATTTCAATTATTGAGAGGTAGTTATAGAGAACGCTACAAATTCAGTTGCAAAGATGGTCAAGAAACATTTGAGAGTCGAAGAGTGAGAGGTATTGTGTGGTCTGATTTCCTGTGTCCGTAGGGTGAATTGGATTAGATGCTTTACAAAGTCTAATTGACAATACCAACTTCACAGATTGGGCAGTTGATAACTGCTGCTTTTCATTTGCACCTGAGGTTCACTGCATTAATTTCTAGGGGCTAAACAATGGATTGTTTTTCTAATCCATTCTACAAAAATCACACTAGGGTATAAACCAACAGGTTTATTTCTTGTGATTTCAAACAAACCTGTTGGACAATAACATGGTGTCATGTGATTTTTGACTTTATCTACTCCAGTCCAAGACCAGCACCTCCACATCATTATAAGATTTAAAACTGGTGCAGCAGGAGGCTGTTTGGCTCATTGTGTCTGCACCTGCTTTCTGAGTGAACACTATGGCTTATAGTGCCAATCTCCTGTCTTTTCCCTGTAAACTCAAAATATATTGTTTATTCAAATAATGATCCAATGCCCTCTTGAATGCTCAATTGAACCTGCCTCCACCACATTTGTAGGTAAGGCACATCATACTCTAACCACTGTAGAGGGGTAAAAAAATCCACACCTCACATTTCCTTCCCTTGCAAAACAATTTAAAACTGTGGTGTCTGGTTCTCGGTCCTTTTATGAGCAGGAGCAGTTTCTTCCTATCTACCACATCCAGTCCACTCATGATTTGGAAAACTTCTATCTTCAGCTTTCTCTTCTTGGAGAAGAACAGTTCCAACTTTCTTGTCTGTTCTTTTTGTAATTGAAGTTTTGCATTCCTGGAACGATTCTTGTGAACTTCTTCTACACTGTGTCTAATGCATTCACATCTTATAAAGTGGTGCCCAGAACTGCGCACAATACTGTTACCTCCACATCCTTTTCTGCAAATTGCAGCAGGGCCTGTGCAAACTAAAACATTTCCTTACTGGAGTTTAAATTAAGTCTCAGATTCTCTACACTAGATCCTTCATCAGCATCTAACATCTCCTGTTTTACCTATGCTATTTTAATTTGGTATTTAGGCTTTATCTTCTTGTGGCACTTCTAATTTTAGTTTTTGCATTCCCATTTCCTGTTTTCTTAACTCCATCTCCCTTTCTCTGTCTTTCTCTGCTCTTTCCTTGTATTTTTATGCCATCTTTAATCTCTTTATTCTCTCCTGTACTCTAGCTGCTTCAATTGTAACTGAATATCACCTGATTGTAACATTACACTAACTGAAGTACTCCACCCCTTTTGTATTAGCTCTAAACCCATGTGTTTTACTACTAACTCAGTTATCTCTGCCTTTTTCCTTTTGCTAGGCAATTCTACCTCCAGTTTACCCGCCAAATTGATCAGTTTCTGTTTTGAAATTTGCCTTAGGAATACTGGGGACAACTCTGAAACCTGCAGGAAATCCTTTCTTTTTCCAGTGCCCTTTCTTAAATGCAACGTAGAACCTGGTGCTTTCCTTCACTTGTTTTATATACTAATACCATAACCAAATCCTCATTTCCTCTGTTTCAAATCAAGTCTTGGCCAAGTCTTTATAATATACACAGGGCTTGTGAGCCACATAATGAAGTTGAAATGCTCATAAAACTGTCAAGATAAAGAAACGGTCATTGAGATATAGAGCCATACAGAACAGAAACAGACCCTTGGTCCAACCAGTCCACACCGACTATAATCCCAAACTAAATTAGTTCCATTTGCTGTTGCTTGGCCTATATCCCTCCAAACCTTTCTTATTCATTTCCATATCCAAATGTAATTTTAAATGTTATAACTAACTGCATCTACCACTTCCTCTGGAAGTTCATTCCAGATCCAAACCTCGCTCTGTAAAAAAAAGTTGCCCTTCAGATCCTTTCTGGATCTTTCTCCTCTCACCTTAAAAACATGCCCCCACACCATTGAGAAAAGACACCTGCCAATCACCTTATCTACACCCTTCAAGATCTTAAAAACCTCTTAAAAAGGTCACCCCTCAACTTCCTACACTCCAGTGAAATAAATCCCAGCCTATCCAGCCTCTCCCTAAAACCAAACTTTCCATTCCTGGCAACACCCTGATAAATCATTTCTGAGTCCTGCCTACCTTGATAATATCCTTCCAATAACAGGGCGACCAGAGCTGGAGACTACCCCTGAAGAGGCTTCACCAATGTCCTGTACATCCTCAACATGACTTCCCACTTTCTACGCTCAAAGGTCTGAGCAATGAAAGCAAGTGTGCTAAATGCCATTTTAACCAACCTGTCTACATGTGATGCAAAGTTCAGAGAATTATGTATCTGAGCCCCTAGGTCTCTCTGTTCCACAATGTTACCCAAAGACCTACTTTTAATTGTATAAGTCCTGTCCCTGTTTGTTTTACCAAAATGCAACACCTGGCATTTATCCAAACTCCATCAGCCACTGCTCAGCCCATTGACCCAATTGAACAAGATCTCTTTGCAATCTTAGATAACCTTCTTCACTGTCTGAAATGCCACTAATTTTGGTTTTGTCCACAAACTTACTAACCATTCTTTCTATATTGTCAGCTAAGCCATTTATATAAATGACAAGCAAAAGCAGACACAGCACCGATCCCTATGGAATACCACTGGTCACAAGCCTCTAGTCAGAAAAATGGCTCTCCACTGTCACACACTGTCTCCTGCCGTTAAGCTAATTTTGCATCCAATTGGCAAGCTCACCCTGAATCCCATATGATCTAACTTTACTAATTAGTCTACCGCAGGAAACCTTGCCATAGGCTTTACTAAAACCCAAGTAGATAACGTCTACCACATTGCCCTCCTCAATAATTTTGATTACTTCCTCAAAAGAAACTCGATGAAGTTTGTGAGACATGATTTCCCTCATCCAAACCCATGCTGACTATCCCTATTCATTCCTTACCTCTTCAAATGCATATAAACGCTATCTTTCAGAATTTGGAAAAAGCCATTGAAAATGCATAAGGGGAAAAATACATTACTCTGTTAAAACCTTAAATTGATAAGATAAACACTGAAAATCAATTTCAAAAGAACATTAACCCGGTTCAAAATCATAAAACTGTCAAAATGACTATGCTTACAATTTCCATGGTATCAACAACCCCTTTCTTAGAGTGAATATAATTTCAAATAAAATCTGAATTGTTTTACCCACTAATTAGGTTGTGATTCTATTTGTTCGATTCTCAGCAATATCATTGCTGACTGGGAAATTTGTTTGAAGAAATTATGATGCTCACGCTCATACCATTGGAATGCAGTCCAATGTTTAATAGTTTAATAATGAATAATGGTTTTCATATTATTTGAATATGTTTCCTTCTGTCATGACTCCAAAAGAATGAAATTATTTTCAATAAAAATAGTGCTGTCAGTGTGACCTTGTAAACTGAGCAGGAAACCTTCAGTCCTAGTAGAATTTAATAAATGCTGATGTGTTAGCACGCAGACAGCCAATTTCCCTATAACCACCCAAGCCTAATGATGATCATTGGTGCATTCTGCCCTTCCACCTTAGACAAAAATAACCAGAGAGTGATACACTTCCTGTGGGGATAACCCAAATGATTTGATCTATGGAAATACCCTGAGAAACAATAAAACATAATATGTTATAAAACAGTTAATAGGTTCTCAGCACCAGAGTTTTCTGACCCGAAAGCGTGGAAACAGTTTCAGTTTAATCACTGGGCAAAGATAAACCACATATTCTTAATGAGAATCAAACAATATACATAGGCAGCTTTGGATAGTCAATTCCTCAAATAACCTGTGTCAATTCAGGATTGATGTAATTAGCCAAGAATAATAACTCTCTTTGCAATAAACTGTCTGTTGGCTTAATTGTACTCCCATGAGATAATTCCTTTGAGCAGCCTATCTATCAAGGATTAGTCAGTACTCTCATAGATTGAAACTATTGA
Organism: Stegostoma tigrinum; assembly: GCF_030684315.1. Lineage (NCBI taxonomy): Eukaryota > Metazoa > Chordata > Chondrichthyes > Orectolobiformes > Stegostomatidae > Stegostoma > Stegostoma tigrinum. The sequence continues at coordinate 1,077,660 of NC_081389.1, read as the reverse complement.
AATTATTTCTCTGCATTCCAATTCAAAAAAGGTGGAAATAAAGCAGAAATTTATGTTCTGTATAATCATTAAAAGTAAACATAAAGCACCAATACCACCAACCAGCCTCTGAGAAAAGTGTTTCAAAAACGAAGGGTTTTCTTTGATGAAATTTGACCAATTTTTGTCTTCTTCCCACTATTTGATCATGGGACAATATTTCCCTCTCCATGGTAGCAAACCAGACAATGGATTCTTGACATTGAGAAGAATTGTCCAGATTTCTTCTCAAGCCTTAAATGTTGATTTCTGAATCTCACATTGAGTAGTAACTATCCTATTTCATGAATTTGCATTTCATTAAAGCCCCAATTGACTGCATTACCATGTTCTTTCTAACTCTCCTTTCCCTCCACCAGGAAACTATTTGGCACAAATTCCCCACATAAAACAACGGCATATATTGGCAACTACAGCTCACTGATCATCAGACAACTCCTTTAGAGCATTGGTGATAATGGGAACTGCAGATGCTGGAGAATCCAAGATAATAAAATGTGAGGCTGGATGAACACAGCAGGCCCAGCAGCATCTCAGGAGCACAGAAGCTGACGTTTCGGGCCTAGACCTTTCATCAGAGAGAGGGATGGGGTGAGGGTTCTGGAATAAATAGGGAGAGAGGGGGAGGCGGGCCGAAGATGGAGAGAAAAGAAGATAGGTGGAGAGGAGAGTATAGGTGGGGAGGTAGGGAGGGGATAGGTCAGTCCAGGGAAGACGGACAGGTCAAGGAGGTGGGATGAGGTTAGTAGATAGGAAATGGAGGTGCGGCTTGGGGTGGGAGGAAGGGATGGGTGAGAGGAAGAACAGGTTAGGAAGGCAGAGACAGGTTGGACTGGTTTTGGGATGCAGTGGGTGGAGGGGAAGAGCTGGGCTGGTTGTGTGGTGCAGTGGGGGGAGGGGACGAACTGGGCTGGATTAGGGATGCGGTGGGAGCATGGGAGATTTTGAAGCTGGTGAATTCCACATTGATACCATTGGGCTGCAGGGTTCCCAAGCGGAATATGAGTTGCTGTTCCTGCAACCTTCGGGTGGCATCATTGTGGCACTGCAGGAGGCCCATGATGGACATGTCATCTAAAGAATGGGAGGGGGAGTGGAAATGGTTTGCGACCAGGAGGTGCAGTTGTTTATTGCGAACCGAGCGGAGGTGTTCTGCAAAGCGGTCCCCAAGCCTCCGCTTGGTTTCCCCAATGTAGTGGAAGCCACACCGGGCACAGTGGATGCAGTATACCACATTGGCAGATGTGGAAAGTCATCTTGGGGCCTGGGATAAGGGTGAGGGAGGAGGTGTGGTGGCAAGTGTAGCATTTCCTGCGGTTGCAGGGGAAGGTGCCGGGTGTGGTGGGGTTGGAGGGCAGTTCAGCCTCACATTTTATTATCCTTTAGAGCATTGATGCCTCATCAGCCAGTATCCTCCCTGACCTTCCTTAATGCAGCTCGGCCTCAGCAAACCACCATCATTCCTGCTCTCAGACAGACAACTCATACCACTTCAGGCCTTCATCAGTGACGTAGAGTTCAGAGACCCCTATGACTTGGATGTTTCTTGATTTCATAACTCGTGAGTAGAGGTTGCCACAAGTCTTATGCATCATGGTTTTGCACCAACACTGCATTTCAGGGATCTTCGCACTCACTCATTTTACATCCTACTACAAACTGCCAGCCTCTACTTGCTTCATGTTGCTTTCTTAACACAGATTAACATGCTGCCAGCCTGTGCAGGTTTGTTAACCTAGAGTGAGAAGTAGACAGCCTATGATCATGTGGAACACTGAACAGTCAAACTAACAAACTCTCAAAGGTGGGGTGTCTTCTTCCCTGAGGACCAGCAGAGGAGACCACAACACTAGACCATGCCAGCTTGGCCTGAGGTTGGCACTCAAGACAGCTGTCTGGAGGATTGATCCACACCAACCCTCCAGAGTATCCCATCCAGACCCACACCCTGTACCCTATCCCTGTAAACCTGCTATCCCCATGGCCAAGACACCAGGCCTGTGCCTGGAAAAGAGAGGGAGGCGGATCAAAGATGGACAGAGGAGAGAGCTCCCCTGAGGTTTGTCCGAAGGGAGGAGGGTAACTTCTTCAGGTTAGGCATCCCTGGAAGAGGCTTCGCAGTGAGGTTAAAATGTATCAGAGATAATGGGAACTGCAGATGCTAGAGAATCCGAGATAACAAAGTGTGAAGCTGGATGAACAAACATCAGGGGATCTCTCTCCTCTAACCATCTTCAATCCGCCTCCCCCTCTTTCCTTATTTATTTCAGAACCCTCTCTCCATCCCCCTTTTCTGATGAAGGGTCTAGGCCCGAGACATCAGCTTTTGTGCTCCTGAGATGCTGCTTGGCCTGCCAGCCCCACACTTTGTTATCTCTATTAACAAGGCGAGTCTTTTTTTTCTTTATTCATTCACAGGATGAGGGCATCGCTGGCCAGGCAGCACTTATTACCCATCCCTTATTGCCCAGACCACAGTCAAGAGTTAACCACATTGCTGTGGGTCTGGAGTCACATGTGGGACCTGTAAGAATAGCAGTTTCCTTCCCTAAAGGACATTAGTGAGCCAGACTTTTTTTTCCTGACAATTGACAATGAATTTACAGTCTTCACTTGATTCTTAATTCAAGATATTCATTGAATTCAAATTCCACCACTTGCCATGGTGGGATTTGAACCCAGACCCCTAGAACAGTTTCTGGGTCTCTGGATTGCCACCTAGACCATTACCTCCCCCATGTAGTCTTAAGCAATAGTGTATTAACAGGCAATAATTGCCTTATTTGATAACTTGCCACTGAAAATGTGAGAAACCCACCTCATTGCTCAGCAAAAACACAAAACTTGAAGCAAGTTGGAAGGTTGTTGGAAGGTTGTGTAATGTTACAGAGGGAGGTGAGGAATTGTGAGGAGTCCTGTTAATATTTTAACTAAATAATCACCCTCACTAGAACTAAACAATGACAATGATGTGAACTAAATGCTAACTCTCCCTTTCCAAACAAGCAGCTCAAGTGATACATAATATTGCTCAAAGATAGTGGGAACAGCAGATGCTGGAGAATCTGAGATAACAAGGTGTAGAGCTGGATGAACATAGCAGGCCAAGCAACATCAGAGGAGCAGAAAAGCTGACATTTCGGGTGCTGAAAAGGGGTCTAGGCCTGAAACGTCAGCTTTCCTGCTCCTCTGATGTTGCTTGGCCTGCTGTGTTCATCCAGCTCTACACCTTGTTATCTCATAATATTGCTCAGTTTGGATTGACGGCTTCTCATACAGTTCCACAGCTGAGCTGACCTTCTGCCAGCTCGAATGTGAGGGAAACCCTATTTTGGCAGCTGCACTGAGTGTTAACGAAATCTATTCTGTGAAACCAGCCAACACTTCGGGAATGTGACTCATCCTAAAAGAATTCATACCAGATTGCAGTACGTGCAGGGTCATTCAGTCAATGAGGATGAAAGGCATACCAGAGTAAAACAGGAAGATAAGTAAGACATAGCAGAGTTCTGATAAAGCAAGTTGTGACAGATGACAGCATGTTAGATATATCTCTCAGATATGGTGTAATACAATATTTGCTTTCCAGCGCAGCTGTCTATAAATATTCAACCTAATTGCAAGGAAATGACAACTTGAATGCATATGTTACCTGGCAAGAGGCTGAATTGGGCTGAGAGAGGAAATGGTTTCATTGTTGGTGCACTAATATTGAATAGACTTTTAGGCAGAATAGCTGATTGCTGAATACTGCAAATCTATCATTTTAACAGATGCACACAGTAGATGAAATTATGTTGAATCATGTAAGTATAATAAAGAAAAGATTCAGAGGCTGAAAGTTCCAGTGGTTCTCCCTTTATCAATTCTACCAGTTACAGCTTCAAAAAACCCCAGTTATTTCCCCACTACTGATGTGAAGCTCACTGGTCTGTAATTCTCTACTTTTCTCTCCTTTAAATAGTGGGGTCTCATTAGTTACCCTCCAATCTCTGGGAACGGCTCTAAAGTCTACAGAATTTTGAAAGATGACCACAAATGCATCCAATATTTCCAGGACGACTTCCTTTACTACTCCATTGCTGATGCAGATTATCAGGTCCTGGGGATTTGTCAGCTTTTAACAGCGCTAATTTCTCCATTTTCTTATCATTACTCACTTTCTTCAGTTCCTCACTTTCACTTGGCACTTGATTTCCTTACATTTCTGGGAAACTATTTGTGTTCTCATTTGTGAAGATAGAGCCAAAGTATCTGTTCAATTCTCCTGCCATTTCTTTGTTTCCCATTATAATTTCTCCCATTTCTGACTGTAGGGGACCTACATGTATCTTCATTAATCTTTATCTCTTCACATACTTATACAATATATGATAGACAGTTTGTGACTCCTGTAAGGTTACTCTCATACTCCATTTTCCCCATTTTAAATAATCTTTGTATCCTCTTTCGTTGAATTCTGAAGTGCTCACTGTCCTCATGCTTGATGATTTCTTGGAATATTATATGTCTCCTCTGTACCATCTCTAATTTCTTTTGTAAGCCATTGTTGAGCCATCTTTCTTGTTTTATTTTTGCACCAAATAGAAATATTTAATTGTTGTAATACACGTTTATGTTCCTTAAATATTAGCCATTGCTGAGGCACAGCCAACCATTTTAGTAAAATTCTTCAATCCTTTGTTAGCAACTCAAGCCTCAGACCCTTGTGGTTCCTTTTATTTAAATTAAGGGCCTATTTTCAGATCCAACATCTTCACTCTCCATCATAATGAAAATTCCTATAAGGTTATGGTTGCTCAACCCCAAAAGACTCCACACAACAAGGAATTAATTTTCTCATTGCACATACCAAATATGGGATAATCTGTTCTCTAGTTGGTTCCTCAGCATGGTGGCCACATACACACTCCAGAAAATCATCCTCCTTAGTATTTTGGCTAGTTTTGTATCCAATACATACACAGATTTGTGTTACCTATGTTTACAGGTGCACCCATGTAATGCCATTTTCTTTTATTCGTTCATGAGATAACAGCATCGCTAGCTCAGCAAGGATTTATTGCCCAGAGGACAGTTAAGAGTTAAACACATTGCTGTGGGTCTGGAGTCACATGTAGGTCAGTCGGGGTCAGAATGGTGGTTTCCTTCCCTAAAGGAAGTGAACCAGATGGGTTTTTCTGACAAACGGAAATGAATTCAGGGTCATTGTTAGATTCTTAATTCCAAACTTATAATGAATTCAAATTCACCATCTGCCATCTGATTTGAACTTGGGTACCCAGAACATTACCTGGGTCTCCAGGTTAACAGTCTGGTGAATATTCCACTAGGCCATCACCTTCCCTTACATCTCCTCTGCTGTTTGGGGCCTATAGACAAACATGTTTTCCTCCCTTTTATGTTTATTATCTCCACTCGTACAGATTCCATATCATGACTTTCCAAACCAAAATCCTTCCTAACAATTGCATTGATACCCATTACAACCAATTCTAGCCCACCTTCTTTCCCATTTCTCTGTACTCCCTAAATATTGAATAGCTCACCAAAGATGAGACACCTTTGACTGTGGTAGCAGAGAGACAACATACCATCCTGGAGAGTCTTCTACAGCTGAAGGAAAACCTTTCTGAAACCCTTACTATTGAATCCCCTCTCTCTATAGCTCTGTGATTCTTGTTCATTCCCTCTTGTGCACTAGAAACATCTCTGGTGTTTTTTTTCAAGATGGTGGTGGTGTAGCAGCTCAATACGTGGGTTCCTTCGCCCAGGAGCCCACAGCTCGTCTACTCTGTCCGCTTTACTTTTCTTTCCTTCTATGCTATTTTTTCAATGTTTCCATTTATTATGGTACCTTGTCTTCTTTCATTCATTTTGTTGGAAAGTGTCTTCTCTTGGCCCAAGCCCAAAGATACAAGGTGGCTTCCCAAAGTGTAGAATGGCAATATAGAGCTGGAACCTGGTAGGGTGATCTCCCAGTGCAGGGGTGGGTAGTCTCGGCCTAGTGTGGCATTCTTGTCCCAGTGTAGAGGCCTCGTCCTGTTGTGGAAGTCACCTTTGACTTCCGGGTATTCCAGCACCCTGGCATGAATATCTAGTCCCGGCGTGGAGATCTCGCCATTGCTTTGGAGGCCGCTTCCGGATCTTCCAACAGCTCAAGACAGAGGTCTACAGAGGTCTAGTCCTGGCATGGAGGTCTCATCTCAGCATGGCCAGGCAGTCTTGGCCTGCCATTATGGCCTTGACCCAGCCCTGTGTGGTGGTTTTGACCCTGTTTTTCACAAACCCAGGAGCCATTAATTGAGCTGTGATGAACATTAATTTCTTTTTCTTCTTAACTATGACTTCCATCATTAATTTAGGTGCCATGGTTTGGCAACTTATGGAACATTTCACTGCATTTTTTAATAAAAATACATGTGATAATAAATTGCTATTCAATTGTATTCTGTACCATGGACTTGGCTTACTACTGGTAATCCTTGAGAATGTATCTCCCCAGGAGTATCCTAAAATGGTGTTAGCTAATAGAGAGGGTGTGGCCACAAGGGACTCAACACAAGCTGCCTTCCTCGATTCAGCCTGGTGGCTATCAATCCCATTTCTGCCTGTTCAGTCTTCACTTGCAGTGTGACCACCTCATTGAACATTCTGTTCACAACAACTTCAGGGAGCCCACAAATACTCCAGCTCTGGAGTGTAGCTGCAGCTGGACACACTTCCCACACACGTGACTGCAAAGGACATTGTCTATGAGTTCCCACATAGTGCAGGAGGGACAGACCTCAGCTGCATGACTTCCCTTTAGACTGAGTTTGTTAGCTACTCCCTTTAAAGAATTCTAATTGCACAGGGTCCTTTTTTCCCCACTCGAATCACTTTCACTTTAGACCACAGTCCTGAAATTATTTATTTTAGCTAATGGACTGCATCAGTTTAATCAGCGGAAAAAGTAGAATTACTCAACTGACCCTATTCTGAATGCATCCTAATTTTGAACAATTTGAAGAAACACTCTACCAGCGCTAATTAAACCCCCACACCTCGCCAGCACCATCCTCTTCTCATGCTGCTTTATATCAAATTCACTGCTTTCCTCAGGTGAATTCTTCTCAGTCTGCTTCATAGCGATGCTGACTGCCGTCCACTCCTTCCAGTATGCTTCACAGTGATTTTAACGTGCTGCACAGCATGCTCCATCTGCTTCACAGTAATACTGATTTTCTACATACTTTGCATAGTCTGCGTAATGTGACGCTGAACGTGGCAGTCCTTTGTTTATTCTAAATGAGAAAACTCCAAGAGAAGGTATGAGCAACCCCCAAGATGTTCCCTGAACCCATCTATCAGCTGGCTGCCAGCCTTTGCAAGCTAAGTCTCTTTGAGTAGCCTTTCAATGTTAGTTGCTGGTTGCCGAAATGTGGCTGTGAATTTCAACAGTGTACTGTAAGTGGATCAGAGAGGTTCTCGAGGGGTTGGCTATTGTCAGATGCCAATGTCTGTGGATGAGCGGTACATTTGGCTGGTGCACATGTATAGACCCTTGAGAAGCACAGGCCAAAGTGGAGATTGTTTGAGCAAGAGATGAGCTGAAGTCTCCAAGTTCGTCCTCTGATTTCCTTGTTGAAAATTCTCAGCCTCTAGATTTTTCCGCAGGTTTGGCAAGGTGCCCTCCTATTCCGCATTGGGAGCCAACAACCCAATGGTCTCAATGTGAACTTTACAAGTTTCAAAATCCCCCCACCCCCGGCTCGTTCCATGACCAACCCTCCCTCTCATCCCCGCCTCCTTGACCTGGCACAAGCTGCCCATCTTCTTTCCCACCTATTCACTCCTCTCACCTCACTGACCAATCTTACTGCCGTACGTGCACTCACCTATCACCATCCCGCTTACCTTCCCCAGGCCCACCCCTCCTCTCTATATTTATTTCAGAGCTCCTTTCCTCCTCTGCCATTTCTGAAGAAGGGTCCTGACCTAAAACGTCAACTTTCCTGCACCTCTGATGCTGCCTGGCCTGCTGTGTTCATCCAGCTCCACACTGTGTTATCTCTGACTCCAGCATCGGCAGTTCTTACTATCTCGACGAATAGTTAGCTGGTTAGTGCAGACCTGATGGGCTGAATGGTCATTTTTTGGTGCGGTAGATATCTATGACTCTGTGATTCTAATAATCCCCTTTACTAGGCAGCGGTGGGTTGCCTATTAATAAGCCCAGAAGTTGCATAAAGGATCCAGTGATTTGTTCATAACGTCAAGATGGGGCTTGCTGAACTTCTTTGTCACATTTTTCACCATTTCCCATCTGTTCAGACCTTCAAAGATTCTGTCTGATGGGCCGACTGGCCTTTTTTGCTCTGTAACAATACTATGATTCTATCATAAAATCTCAAGGAAAGCTACAAATCAAATATGTACCATCAAAAATCAAATGTTTCAATCAAAATTACATCAAAATTTTCCAAAGTTGGCTTTTTCTTAAACCCCAGTTTACAACCTTCAGGTAAAAATAATATTTACATCTTAAGTGACACATTCATCAAATCTGCCTACACACTCCTTGTGGCCCTATGCAACAGTTTGCAAGATATTGGTCAACAAGAAATGTTTCAGAATTTTGACTCTGGTTTGGGATTGATTTTTGGTTTACGTTATAACGGAGTGGAATTTCAATAAAACATCCCCATTCCCCACTGATCTTTTATCATAAACCCTACAGGAATTTTCATATGGAGTACCCCAGAGAAATTTAGTGCCCGACATGTTTTCAATATAACTCAGGAATCCGAGGAATTTCTCTCTAAGGTCCAAATTGTGTGTTTTAACATGACAGAGACAGAAGGCTAGAGTTACTGGAGCAAAGGGTGACTTTAAATTCCAAAGAATGTTTCCTGCGAAGAAAATTAACTTGTGCTGAAACCTGTTATTCATTACCAGATCGAAAATAATTCAAATAAACACCGTCTGGCTGGGTAGTCTTGACTGACAGCCTGTCTCGCTGTTCCCAGGTGCAGAGAGCTGAGGGAGGGTCAGATGTCAAATTATTGGTTTCCTACTGAGAAGAAGCAAACGATTCTGCATAGTTTTGGGCTGGATTCACAAATCCATTCCTCACTCCCACCGCCTTCAGGGTGGGGGGAAGGGGGCAGGGGGTAGTGTAGCCTATAACAGTGTGTCGCGTGTTGCCTACCTTCTCCCACTGGTATCTTACCTGTGGTAAATGGTGCACAGTCTGGGGTCCAAGGTCCAATTTGAACCTCCTCCTGTCACCTGTGAGATATTATCTGCAGCGACAGAGACCGGCATTGAGTGTCTCGGCCTCCAGATGGTGCACAGGCCGGATGAGGTGATAGAGGGGGCTGTGCCCATCTTGCACAGTGGGCCCCATCAGAGACTTCCACCCCACTAATGTTTCCCCCAAACGTACCAGAAGGCAAAAAGCTATAAAAGGTGCGAATAACACATACTGGTCTGACTCAACTTGTACGCTCCAGTGTGACCAGCACATTAATTTCCAAGAACTGCTGTGGTTTTCATTTGAATTTCCCTCTTAGGTTTATTCCACAGCCTCCCTTTCTGTTGATGCTAGCTGCCCCCTCCCCACCAACCCCCACCCCAGCACCTACTTGTCCCGTAAACACACTGCAGTTACCCTAAGCATCATGGCATCTTCCTTCCACTCCAGGCTGAGAATGAGAGATGATGTTTGATTGGTCAGCAGATCTTGGAATTGAAACCTGCTCTCCCCCCTGCCCGTCGATAAAACCAATGAACAGCCAATAGCGGCTATGTGTTTGCTGACCAGACAGCCTCGGCCTTACCCTTAACTAGGGGTGAGCGTCCCACTATAATTTTGTAAAATGCAGCCGCTGATGTGAGAAACAATCACAGGCCTGTAAGACAATTTGCACAATTTGGCTTGTTGGAAATCGGAATTAAAAGCAGGAAATACTGAGCTGATTGGGTAGCATCTTTGTCATGCCCAGATAAGACATCAAATTTGAACATGGTTGGATTCACTGTAGAATGTTCTGGAACTGCCATTCCTTTTAAAAATGGACCTTCAAACACAGCTAGAACAGCTTCTAAGGGTCAGGAGAGTTTTATGAATTCTGCACAAACTCAATGATCTTATGTCTCTGGAAAGTTCCTAATAAAAGACCCATGGGTGGGTGCTTCAATGGACATAACGAGATGAAAGCGTCCGTGGAATACACACCTTCCACTGCGTGGGGATATATCCAAAACTGAAGCCTCCAAAGAAAGCTGTGCAAACATCAGTTCATTGCAAACAGGTCCGATTAACACATCCATTTCCTCATTATGTAGCAATGGCTTTGGAGTTCCAAACTATTCTGAGTGAACAGTAGTGGTATTGGTCATATTAATATTAAATATTGATCGTATTCTTCAACTGGAAAAATTCATTCTAGGGAAACGCCATGTGTGCATGAGAAATTGTATGTATTTCACTATGTTTACATTTCAGAGTGGTGTGTGAATAGCCACAATCTTAAACTTACGTGAAGGCCTGCTCGTGTATATTACTGACAATCAACAATGTTTAAAACACTCTCTCTAAAACACATCATGTTACGGACATCCAAGAAACGAGGAAAAAAGAATTAATTGTCCCATCATCTCTCTCTCTGTAATCCTGAACAGTTTAATTTTCATTGACCTGAAATGTTAACTTTGTTTTGCTCTACGAAAGTTGCCACAACTGCTACGTATTTCATAGGAACAGAGCGATCTCGGAGTAACTATTCATAGATTCCTGAAGTTGACAGAACACACGAATAGGATAGTTAAGAAGGCATATAGGATGCTTGCTTTCATCAGTCGTAGAATTGAGTATAAAGTAAGGAGGTAATGTTGCAGTTGTACAGAACATTGGTCAGCTGAAGAACTGTGTGCAATTCTGGCCTCCTCACTACAGGAAGGATGTGATAACATTATCGGGAGTACAGGTGCCTGGGATGTAGAAATTGAGCTGTAAGGAGAGACTAGATAGCCTTGGATTGTTTTCTTCAGAGTAGAGAAGACTGGGGGAGTCATGATTGAGGTGTTTAAGACCATGAGAGGTACAGACAGAGTGAATAGAGCAGCTATTCGAAACATTAGCTTTCCTGCTCGTAAGATGCTGCTGGGCCTGCTGTGTTCATCCAGCTCCGCACTTTGTTATCTCAGCTGTTCCCCTTGGTTCAGGGGTCAGTCATGAGGGGGCATAGTTTTTGGGTAGATTCAGAGGGGATTTGAGAAAAAAGCTTTATCACTCTGGAATGCACTGACTGGGAAGATAGTGGCTGAAGGAAACCTTACAACCTTTAGCCAATATTTGGATGAGCACTTGAAATATCATAACTTTCAAGGATATGGGACAAGTGCAGGGAATTGGGAATAGCACGCTTTTAGTGGTGGTTATGTTGGTGCAGACTTTGATGGGCCAAAGGGCCTTTTCTGTGTTGTATGCCTCAATTACTCTATTTCCAGAATTTTCTGTTTTTATTATTGGCCCTGAGAAATCACTGTTTAATTTTTTATGTCATTTTGTTAAGTATTTTAAATATTTTGCAATATACTATAATTGAAATTCACTGAAAATTTATTGCTTTCATTTTGGACAATTCTGATCACAGAGGGGGCACATTAAATTAAAACTCAGTTTAAAGACCATTAATTATCACAAACATTTAGGGAAACAAGATGTTTTCATTTCAGCAATGATTTAAGGGAGACCTCATTGGAGTTTAATAGCTGAAGAGGCTGGGTTATGTCATGCAAATTAGATAAGGGAACCTACTTTGTGTAAGAGTAAGACATGGTTCAAAGTCAGAGGGTGTTTCTTTATTAAGGGTCTTAACCTTTGAGATAGATTGCTACTGAGCCACTGAATGTGGATTCACTGAAGACATTCAAAATCTGCCTGAATTAGAAATCAGGGCAGGATGTTGGTCAGTGACCTCAAGGTTGATTTTACTTCTTGGAATGGATTTTGACCACCTTTATGGTCCAGTGAGGAATCATTTGTGTGTGTTTTTTTTTATTTCTTAATTACCTTTGCTTGTAAATCTATTTTTGTTCTTTGCTACGTTATTGTTGGTGAATTGGAAGGTCGCTATACTGAGCTGCAACATTACTTAGCAGGATAGAGTTAATGGGCTGGCTGGTCTTTAAAATGAAACTGCTTCATTTGCAGTTGGCTTGATTTTATCAGTTTTTTAGTCAGTCTTTCAGGCTAAGAATTTATGGCCTTATTGCTGCAATAGCATGTCACAAGGAGGTTATGTTGAACTGTGTTGAGTAATGGTTGGATACCAGCTGGAATATTGAGTTCGGTTCTGATCAACTCGCTTCAGCCCGCAGAGACAGCACTCAAGAGATCTGCTGGAATGGTTCCAAGAATGGGGGTCTCCAGTTACGTAGATCATTTGAAGAAGCTGGGGCTGTTTCTCCTCGAGCAGAGAAGGTCAAAAGGAGATTTAATCAGGATTTTCAATATCATGAATTATTTTGATGAAGGACATTATGTTCTATGTTCTATGTTCTATTATGAGAAGCTGTTTCCAGTGGCAAAGCACTCAGTAAGGAGTAGATACAGATTTCAGGCGGTTGAAAAATACTAAACCAGAGGCAACATGAGGACATTTATTTTTACACAGTGCGATCTGCATGGTGCACTGAATTTGATAGTAAAATTCAGTAAACTACAATGATAAAACATCACACTAATAAACTTACAAGAGTAACATTCAATAGTAACATTCAGTTGTAACATTACAATAGTAACATTATACTCACATAATAAAAGTAACATTCGATAAGAACATTAAATAATAACCATTCAATAGTAACATTAAAGCAGTAACATTCAACAGAGAATGAGATTAGTTCTTGAAAGGAATTAATTATACGGCTCTGAGGAAAGAACAAGAGAGTGGGACTGATTGGATCCATCATTCAACTGTCTGCACAAGTACAATGAGTTGAGTGAAGATAATAAAATGTGAGGCTGGATGAACACAGCAGGCCAAGCAGCATCTCAGGAGCACAAAAGCTGACGTTTTGGGCCTAGACCCTTCATCAGAGAGCCTCTCTGATGAAGGGTCTAGGCCCGAAACGTCAGCTTTTGTGCTCCTGAGATGCTGCTTGGCCTGCTGTGTTCATCCAGCCTCACATTTTATTATCTTGGAATTCTCCAGCATCTGCAGTTCCCATTATCAATGAGTTGAGTGTCCTGCTTTTGTGATTTATCACTCTATGCTTCTATTTTAACAACAAACGGTAGTGAAGTTCATCTTCGATTTTGTGTGTGGAGGCCACAAGTAATGACACGACAGTATCCATTCAGATAGAAGTTTCTAAGATGCAAGAGTAATCAGAACATGTGGGCTGTGGCGAGACCAGGAGTAAATATTGGTTCATTTGTCAGCCTACCTGATGGTATAAATGAATAAGCACTGATGAGTACCTCTGCAAAGGACTTCGGTGATGACCTCAATGAGGCAGCATTCGAGAATGGCCTCTATCTGCACTGTAGGGATTCTCTTATGTCTACTTATGAATATTGCACTGCCAATGAAATGACCCTGACACACTGAAATCAAGCCCCATGAATTGCCACAAGTATGAAAAATGACTAATTTAATCAGCAGAATGGTTGACTGTGACTAATTTCCCAGAGAAAAAAAGTTCACACAATGTTTCATCAATGAACAGGAAAACAAAACTTTCAGTAACAAACACCCCCTCTAACATATGGCAAACTGATTATTTATTACCAATATGTAAACTTAAATTTTATCATTATTAAATCCAGACACCCCCACAATGGGGCATGAGTTTAAAGTGAAAGGCAGGAGATTTAGAGGAGATTTGTGGAAAATTGTTCTCATCCAGAGGGTACTGAGCATCTGCAATGCATTGCCTAGGATGGTAATCGAGGTGGGGAACTTCACAACCTTTAAAAAATACTTGGATGAGCACTTGAAGTGTCATTGCATTCAAATCTATGGGTCTAGTGCAGGAAAGTAGCACCAGTTGTGGGTAATACCATATTTTTGAACGTACAGATGTGATAGGTCAAATGGCCTCTTTTGAACTGTATAATTTAATAGTTTCTCCACAAATAGGATAAATATGACAGACAGCTTTACAGAATGATCATGAGTGGAAAGTGTAAATTAAAAGGAACAAATTCTGTGGGCCAAGAGTCCAAACCACAAAGGGGAATTTAGTGACTTTCTGAAGAAATGTTAACTCTGTTTCTTTCTCCAGCAACTCCGTGTTTGTTTTAACTTTCTGTCAGTTCTTTTGGTACTTAGTGACAATATCATTTTGTTGTCAACCGTAGAAGATCCTCAATTCAGTTTCCAATCAGTTAAACCTAGTTTCTTTGCTTGAGTTAGAGGTTCTTCTTCTCATAGTGTTTTAGAGCTGGTTTCCTTCCACTCAGTGAGAGAGATTAGGTTCGCTTCCATGTACAATCTTTCCTTATAACTTAGTCCCTGAAGTCCAGGTATCATTGTTGTAAATCTATGTTTTACTCCCTCTGATATATTCTTTGTAAAGCAATTTTAATATATGTTTATATACGTATGCTTTTAGTGAAGGTTTAATTTTTAAAAATCCTTAAACAGCCTAACAAAGGTAATTGCTGGATACATGTGACTGGCCATGGGAGTAGCCTTCTAAAAGCTCCTTAGAAGTTAGTCAGTTGGACAGCTAACACCTCATGTGGCACCCTCTATTAGAATGCTGAGTTATAGTGTTATAAACTGCCAGAAAATCAGAGAATCACAATTTATCCTTATCCTGCAATATATGTTGACATCTGGGATGGGCCACAGGCTGCTGGTTATTTGCAACGCTAGCCCTTACCTTGATTGCAACAATAAAAGTAGAAATTACATTTTCGCAACATTCCTCAAAAGGCCTTTGAAGGACTTTTAAAAAGAAGAAACTGTCAATGATGTGTGAATCTCTGGCTCATCAAACCACATTCACCAAGGAATTCCAGACAGCCAACATCTCCTTTGGACTTTCGGACTCCACCTTACAAAGCAAAGAAGTTTATAAACCAGTATCACTCAATTGTTTTGTCCTTACTTTGTTGCTAATTGAATACTCTCTTTATTATTTTAAGCTAGATCGCTCTTTGTTTGTGCTTGTGAGTATTCCTGTGTTATGAAATACACCCCCTGCAATCCCTATGCCTAAGAGTGTTTGAAATAAACCACACTTCTGGTTTAACTTTGCAACAGTCCTTTGCTCTTCTTTACAAAGTCAGAACCTACAGTCAGAGGGAATGGGGAAGATACATCATGAGTGTCTAAACGAGGTAAAATTAAATTCCAATCTACTTCTGGGTAGAGAGTAAGTATAGGGAAATAGATTTGTGTTAGAGTTTGCATGTTGAGCCACTGCTGTCCATGGGTTAGGCACAGAACGAAGTTCCAGGATTTTTACTCAGTGACAGTGAAGGAACGGTGGTATGTTTCCAAGGATGGTGTGTGGCTTGGAGAGGAACTTGCAGTAGGTGGTGTTCCCATCTATCTCCTGTCCTTGTCTCTCTAGGTGTAAAGGATGGGCCAAAGTGCTAAGAGGCAATGATGATATTCAACAGCTGCATGAGAAAATAAATTGTAAAGGTTGGGAAAGTTAATGACTATACTGGACAAGCTGCATGATCTTGAATGAGATAGTAGGAGCTGCAGATGCTGGAGAATCTGAGATAACAAGGTGTAGAGCTGGATGAACATGGCAGGCCAAGCAGCATCAGAAGAGCAGGAAAGCTGACGTTTCGGGCCTAGACCTGAAGAAGTGTCTAGGCCTGAAATGTCAGCTTTCCTGCTCCTCTGATGCTGCTTGTCCTGCTGTTTGCATCCAGCTCTACACCTTGTTATCTCATGATCTTGAATGAGTCCTGTGAATGTCCCTTTATGAGTTGAAGATGTTTGTTTTGTAGCTGTATTTTGTGTACTAGCCAGCAGTTTTGTCTTCTGTCTTTGTGTTGGCTGTTTGTTACACTGTATAAGAGTGAGACAGTTTTGTTCCAAGTCACTGGGCTTCGCCTCAGATCGGAATCACGAACAAAGGCAGGAACGAGCCGAAACCTCCAGAGCAGCGATCAATTGAATGGTCCCCGATGGGCAGAAGGTTGTGAGATTTGTTGCTTTTTCTCTTTTCTTTTCCAGTTATTATTACCACTATAATCATTATTTTTACTTAATAAACTTTAATATTTACACAAACGATGTTGCTTGGGTCTTCTCAATTATATTTATGTGAATTTAAAAGAAACGAGTGGATACACGCTATGACTGATGAAGGAAAATTGGCGAGTTTCTGCAGCGCATCTTGTAAACGGTACACGCTGTGATAAAGAGAGTAAACTGCAAAGGCTGTGGTGCCAATCAAGCAGCTGCTTTGTCTTGGATGGTGTCAAGCTTCTTGAGTGTTGTTGGAGCTGCACTAGGGAGTCCTGGCTTGTACCTTGTAGATAGTGGGCAGGCTTTGCTGATTCAGGGGGTGAGTTACTTGCTGTAGGATTCATAGTTTCTAACTTGCTGTTGTAGCCACAGTATTGATATGGCTGGTGACAACAGTGAATTGACCCAGTGATGCCTATTATCTAAACATTAATAAATAATTCAGTTGTTTTTCTTCTCTCTGCTATGCTCCTAATGAAGATTTCTTTTCCATAAGCAACCTCAACAATAAAAATAGCACTAGCATTTTTATCTTATTATCCAGAAGTCGTACATTTTGAGTAAGCTTTCCTGTATACTAAGGGGAGCTGGAATTCATTTGATAAGTGCTGATAAGATTGTTACTGCTCTTTTCCTGTTGCATTATTTATATCTAATAATGTCTGAATGGAATTGTACTTTGAAAGGAATGAATTTTCAATATAAGGCAGTTTATAAAGTTTGGTCTCTGGGCTGTCCATGGGCACATTATTTTTAGATGTGTTTATGGGGTGAAGTAATGTTGTGAGCTAATACAAGTCGGTTTCTGTTTGTGGCTCAGACTGGTAATGCTAGACTTTTCTAATTGCTTGTGTTAAGTGCGAGAAAAGCCTTCACTCCTTACATGGCCAAAGCACAGAAAATCCCAGGGTTCAATTGACCAGAAGGTCAGGAGTAACGCAATCAGGTGAACTATGTTTCATTCCCCATCGGCATTGATTAAACTGGACTCTGGAATCGTGTGAAATTGTTATAGGTCAACAGCCAAACGAATCGGCAGAGGCTGAGCCTAATGGTAATGCCAGGTCCAGTTGACAGTAGCATTTTTGGAGCACTGTGTTCAATTTGGTTTTCTCTGCTGCAGGAAGAATTTGGTGAAACTTGAAAGGGTTCAGAAAAGATTTAAAAAGCTAAAGAACTGCAGATGCTGTAAATTAGGAACACAAACAGAAGTTGCTGGAAAAGCTCAGCAGGTCTGGTAGCATCTGTGAAGAAAAGATTCAGAGTTAATGTTTTGGGTCCGGTGACCCTTCCTCAGAACTGTTGGTAGCTGAGAAAACATGGGTCTTTATGCAGAAAATAGGGAGGGGAATGGGGTAGGGAGTAATGACAGGATAGAGCCCAAAGTGAGAAAACACAGTAGGGTAGACAAATGAATTGGTAATGATCAGGCTGGGAGGGTGAATAGTGCCGCTCCAATCTTTCTTCTTGTCCACCAACCTATTGTTAGTCACTAGCAGTCCCCATTAACAACTATTAGTGCATTTTTGTGCAGAGGGTGGTGTGAGTATGGAAGGAACAGTCAGGAAGTGGTGGAGGCTGATATAATTACAACATTTAAAAAGGCATCTGGATGGGTACATGAAGAGGAATGGTTTAGAAGGATATGGGCCAAATGTCGATAAATGGTACTAGATTAATTTAAGATGTCCAGTTGGAATGGATGAGTTGGACCAAAGAGTTTGTTTCCAAGCTGTACATCTCTATGGCTCTATAGCAGAATTGTAGTTTACAATATACTTCAAAGTCTGTTAAACTTGTTATTTTGTTTATCTATTCTATGTTCATTTCATTCACTTAAAATACTTCTGTTTTTCTGATAAATGAAATCTGCATCATTGCTTATTTGTGCTTCAGTGAAAGGACATCTTGTTAAAACCAAACAGTAAAACCAATTATGATCTATCAAGCCAGATTCCAGTCTAGTGTCCAATTTGCCCAGACGTACATCAGCTGGAATCATAACAACGGAAAACATTAACTCTGTTTCTTTCTTCACAATAGCTGTTAGAACTGCTGGGTATTAATTCTAATGAAATTTAGATTTAGAATTTATAAAAAATTGTAAGACAGAAGGCCAATCAGCCCAAACTGCTTGTGCTTTAATCCCATATCCCTGTGTTTTTTAAAATCTATAATCATGGAAGTTCTCGCTCTATTAAGAATCTGCTCATCTCCTTTTGAAAATTCCCCTCTGATATATAGAAGCACCTTCTACTAGCTTGTCAGCTAGTGTGGGATAATTGCTTTAAACGATGTCACTGGCCATGCAAGTCTAGAATTCCTATGTTAAGTGATATATAATGTATTAGTGCCACCTAGAGTCCAGTGAGGATAATAATGATATTCACCAATGATATACCAAAGTATAACACTGTTCGCTATAAATCTCCCTTATTGACTTCAATGGAAATTCACATTGCGGATAGAGACATAGAGGTCTACAGTACCGAAAAGGCCACCCAGCCCATTGTTTTTGACTGGCACAGATTCAATCACATTTTCCCCAACTTGGCCCATTGCCTTTTATGCCTTGTCAAAACAACAGAATGACAAAGAGGTGCTTTCCTGGTTCTGTAGTAGTATGCCTACCTCTGGGCCAGAAGGTGCAGGTTCAAGTCCCACCCACTCCAGAGGTGGAATATAATAACATCGTCAAGCAGGTTGATGAGAAAATATCAATTTTGAAATTTTAGGTTATAGTGGCTGAATGATAAAGCTTGTAACCCAAAAGTCCAAGATAGTAAATTGTGGAATTTGAATTAAACTAGTAAATCTGGGATTAACGCTATTTTAGATTAGATTACATTCTCTACAGTGTGGAAACAGGCCCTTTGGCCCAACAAGCCTACACCACCCCTTGAAGCATCCCACCCAGACCCATCCACCTACAACCCACACACCCCTGAACACTACGGGCAATTTAGCATGGCCAATCCACCTAACCTGCACATCTTTGGACTGTGGGAGGAAACCGGGGCACCCAGAGGAAACCCACACAGACACGGGGAGAATGTGCAAACTCCACACAGCCAGTCACCCGAGGCGGGAATTGAACCCGGGTCCCTGGTGCTGTGAGGCTGCAGTGCTAACCACTGAACCACCGTGCCGCCCCCACTGAGCCACCATGCCGCACTGTGACAACAAAACTCTTCTGCTTCACTAATGCCCATGAGGGAAGGAAATTAGCTGACCTTACCCTGTTGACTCTACATATAGAACATAGAACATAGAAAAGTACAGCACAGTACAGGCCCTTCGCCCCACGATGTTGTGCCGTGGAATAATCCTAATCCAAAAATAAAATAACCTAACCTACATTACCCTCAATTCACTGCTGTCCATGTGCATGTCCAGCAGTCGCTTAAATGTCACTAATGACTCCGCTTCCACGACTACCACTGGCAAACTATTCCATGTGCTCACAACTCTCTGGGTGAAGAACCTCCCTCTGACATCTCCTCTATACCTTCCTCCTAACACCTTAAAACTACAACCTCTCGTGGCAGTCAATCCTGCCCTGGGGAAAAGTCTCTGGCTATCGACTCTATCCATGCCTCTCATTACCTTGTACACCTCGATCAGGTCACCTCTCTTCCTCCTTCTCTCCAGAGAGAAAAGTCTGAGCTCAGTCAACCTCTCCTCGTAAGAGAAGCCCTCCAGTCCAGGCAGCATCCTGGTAAACCTCCTTTGCATCCTCTCCAAAGCCTCCACATCTTTCCTATATTAGGGCAACCAGAACTGGACACAATTTTCCAAGTGTGGTCTCACCAGGGTTTTGCAAAGCTGTAGCATAACCTCACAGCTCTTAAACTCGATCCCCCTGTTAATGAAAGCCAAAACACCATATGCTTTCTTAACAACCTTATCCACCTGGGTGGCAACTTTGAGGGAGCTATGCACTTGAACACCAAGATCCTGCTGTTCCTCCACACTGCCGAGAATCCTGCCTTTAATCCTATATTCAGCATTTAAGTTCGACCTTCCAAAATGCACCACCTCGCATTTATTCAGGTTGAACTCCATCTGCCATTTCTCAGCCCAGCTCTGCATACTGTCAATGTCTCGCTGAAGCCTGCAATAGCCCTCGATACTATCAACAGCACCTCCAACCTTTGTGTCATCAGCAAACATACTAACCCACCCCTCAACCTCCTCATCCAAGCCATTTATAAAAACTACAAAGAGTGGAGGCCCAAGAACAGAGCCCTGCGGCACACCACTCAGCACTGACCTCCAGGCAGAATACTTACCATCTACAAGCACTCTCTGCCTCCTGCCAGCCAACCAATTCTGAATCCAGGCAGCCAAATCACCCTGTATCCCATACCTCCTGACTTTATGAATGAGCCTGCTGTGGGGATCCTTATCAAATGCCTTGCTGAAGTCCATGTACACCACACCCACAGCTCGACCCTCGTCAACTGTCTCATGACTTCCTCAAAGACCTCAATAAGATTTGTAAGGCATGACCTGCCCCTCACAAAGCCATGCTGACTCCCCTTAATCATGCTTTGCTTTTCCAAATAGTCATAAATCCTATCCCTCAGAATTCTTTCCAAAACCTTGCTGACCACAGACGTAAGACTGACTGGTCTGTAATTTCCAGGGATTTCCCTACTCCCTTTCTAGAAAAGAGGAACAACATTTGCCTCCCTCCAATCTTCCGGTATGACTCCCGTGGAGAGTGAGGAAGCAAAGATCTTCACCAGCAGCTTAGCAACCTTCATTCTCGCTTCCCAGAGCAACCTAGGATAAATCTGGTCTGGCCCTGGGGACTTATCAATCTTAATGTAAGTCAAAATTTCCAGCACATCAACTTCCTCAATCTTGATCTGTTCAAGCCTGTTTTCCTACTCCTCAAAGTTCTCATTCACAACAAGGTCCCTTTCCTTCATGAAAACCGAAGCAAAAAACTCATTTAGGGCTTCCCCTATCTGCTCAGACTCCACGCTATCCCTGATCAGCCCAACCTTCTCCCTGGTCATTCTCTTATTCCTCACGTATGAGTAAAATGCCTTCGGGTTCTCCCCAATCCTTCCTGCCAAGCCTTTTTCATGCCCCCTCCTGGCCCTCCTCAGTCCACTTTTGAGCTCCGTCCGAGCAAGCCTGTAATCCTCTAAAGCTGTGCTAGACCCTTGCTTCCTCCACTTACGTACGCGGCCTTTTTCTTTTTGACCAAAAGCACCTCTGTTCCCATCATCCAAGGCTCCTTAATTTTACCCCTTCTTACCTGTCTCAGAGGAACAAATTTACACATCACTCGCAACAACAGCTCCTTAAACAGCCTCCACATGTCTGCTGTGCCCTTTCTGTGGAACAATTGCTCCCAATCTGTACTTCCCAACTCCTGTCTGATAGTATCATAATTTCCTTGACCCCAGTGAAATATCTTCCCCTGGTAACTGCTCCTTTCCCTTTCCATGGCTATGGTAAATGTGAGGCTGTTGTGGTCACTGTCACCAAAGTGTTCTCCCACCAGGAGATCTGACACCTGTCCTGGCTCATTGCCGAGCACCAAATCCAAAATGGCCTCCCCCCTCGTCGGCCTGTCCACATACTGAGTCAGGAAACCCTCCTGGACACTCCTGACAAAAACGGCTCTATCCAAACCATCTGCACTCAGGAGGTTCCAATCTATATTGGGAAAGTTGAAGTCACCCATAACAACAACCCTGATACGTTTGCACTTTTCAACAATCTGCCGGCCAATGGGTTCTTCGATCTCCCTACTGCTATTTGGGGTCCGTAGAAAACCCCCAGTGAGGTGACTGCTCTCTTGCTGTTCCTAACCTCCACCCATACTGACTCAGTCGACAAACCTTCCTCGGCAACCTCAGCCCATACCACCTCAGTAGACGAGTCCTCAAAGGTTCTTTCAGCCGCCGTTATACTGTCCTTGACCAACAAAGCCACACCTCCCCCTCTTTTACCACCTTCCCTGACCTTAATGAAAGATCTAAACCCTGGAACCTGCAACATCCATTCCTGACCCTGCTCTATCCATTTCTCCGAAATGGCCACAACATCGAAGTCCCAGGTACCTATCCAAGCTGCAAGCTCACCTACCTTATTCCGGGTACTCCTGGCATTAAAGTAGGCACACTTCAATCCAGCTTGCTGTCTGCCAGCACACTCCTGTGACAGTGAGGTCTTGACCATGTCCTCCCTACGCTCATCCTCCTGTGTACTAGGACTACACCCCAGTTTCCCATCCCTCTGCACTCACAATAATGCAGTTGACTTGTAAATCCTAACAAGCCATGCAGTTGTAGCTTAACGAAGGGAAGTGAAACTGGATAGTGCTCCCAGCATTCACCTCAGCAGAGGAAAGGGCAGCGAGCCCAATGCTGCCAACCCTTCATAATGGGCTCAAATTTAGGAGAACTCTCTAACAGACTAGTCAAGCAGCAGTTCGGGATAGACATATTGTAGAATGATGCCCCAGGCTCATCCAGCTCCACACTTTGTTATCTCAGATTCTCCAGCATGTGCAGTTCCCGTTATCTCCAAGCACCATCCTTCACTTGTTCCACTGGCAGAACCGGCCTTCCAGAGTTTGTGGCACAGCTGTATACAGTCAAGAAGGAATTGCCCTAGGAATCCTCAGTATTGACTCTGGATTCCAAAAAGTGTAACAGCATCAGACCTGCTGACTGTTGTGTAAAGGTGCTAGGACCTTGGGACAACCTTATGTTGGTGTCATACAGTTGAGTGTAACTTGAGAGAGAGTGGCTGGAGTGAGAGCACTCTCGATTCTGGAACTCCGCATCAGACCCAAACTGCCACATGGATATGAACACATGAAGATTTTAGATTAGTCCTTGCCAAATGTAACTATACGTTAGAGCTGGTTATATTGAGGACCACTACGTTCAGTGGTATTTAGTCCTCATGTATAATAACTAGTGTTTCTTAGGAGGTTAGGCCCGAAGATGGTTTTTAATGTTGCCGTGTCCTCAGCCAGCCTGTAAAGAAACCAAACTCATTGCATTGTTTCAAACTTGACTGAGCTGGTTAAGCCCTAAAGGACGAAGCTGCTAGAACGTGTCAGCAGCAGATGGTGAGGGTTCCAGAAAAAAACCCAAAGCCAAAACCCAAATGCGAGAAACAATATTTCCTTTTTGACCCAGGCATTTTACAGCCTCAGGATTCAATATTGAGTTCAATGACTCAGAGCATGAAGGTGATTCTCCAACTTGATTACCTTCTTCCCCACCACCCAGCCCCAAGTGTCTGGTTTGCATTGTTTTTCACTCAGAAGAGCTGAAATATTTCTGCCACTAACACCTGTTCTTCATTCATACAATTAGCATTCTTTTGTCTTTATCTCTGGGCACCATCACTATTTATTCCACATTTTCCTCGTCCTTTGCTTTTTACAGCATCAATTTATTCAGTTTGCCAGCCCACCATTGTCCCGAAAAAAATGCACATCGGACTTAAAAGATTAACACTCTCCATAGACGTTTTGAGGTTGGCTGAATTTGTGCACATTGCAGCAATTTCTATTTACACATAAAAATGAAATATCAACCTGGTGAAGCTGCAACACAGGCCAAATTGCATGTTAAAGAGCAGAAACAGTAATTTGCTTCCTGACTCCCCAAAGCCTGTCTATCATCTACTAAGCACAAGCCAGGAGTGTGATGGGATACTCCCCACTTTCCTGGATGGATGCAACCCCAATAATACTCAAGAAACTTGACACCATCCAGTCAAAGCGGCCTGTTTGATTGGCACCATTGACCAACATCCACTCCCTCCACCACTGATGCATGGGAACAGCAGTACATACCGTCTACAAGATGGACAGCAGAAATTCACCAAGGTTCCTCAGATAGCATCTTCCAAACTGACACTATTGAAAGTAAACCATCTAGAAGACCAGAAGATAGATAAATTGTTCGGTTGATAGACAGATTATTTGTTAGATAGATAGAAAGAAAGAAAGAAAGAAAGACCACACTCATCACCCTGATGTGGAAATATTTAAAATCACTTCAGAGTAGTTTGTTCAAAACTCTGAAACTTATTCTCTAACAGCGTTATGGGTGTACCTCCCGCTTATGGACTGCAACAGTTCACGGAGGCAGCTTGCCACAATCTTCTCAAAGGCGACAAATGTAGGCTCAGCTAGTGACACCCACAAATCATGAATGCATAAACTAACGAACCAAAGGACCATGGAGAAAAATGATTTCACACTGCGAATGGTGAGAGTCTGCAATGCATTGTCTGAGTATGGGTGGTGGCAGGTTCATTTGAGGCATTTAAGATGGTGTCTGATCAGTAACTGAAATGGATGGGGCTATGGGTGAAGGTAGGGGGCTGGCACTAAATGAATTGCTCTTACAAAAACCTGTCATGAATGGCTGAATGGTTTCCTCTGTGCTATAGCAATTTTGTGATTCTTTTAAAAGCGTACCGTCTAATTCAAATTTGACATAGAAAGGATCAATGTAAAGCTTCAGATAATCTTCCAGCTAATTTATGTTTAAAAGAATTCCTTATGAGATGCAGTTTAGATTTTGTTCACAAGGGGTCAGTAGTGAATGGGTTTGTCCCTCAGATCAGTTCTCATGCCCAGCTGTGTTATACACAATTTACATCATCAGCCTCATGTATAATAAGCTATATTTCAAAGCACAAGTTAGATACAGGTTCAACATTTAATTTATCATATCCCAAAGTGTGAATAATCACAAAACATACATTAAATACTTTCATGCATAGCTGCTGCTTAGTTTTTAATTTTAGCACTGGATAGCACTGCATGTATTGAGTGGCATTCATCCACAAACCATGGAATTAATGTGAAGACTAAACAAAAAAGAACTAAAGGTTGAGGATGTGGAAATCAGAAACTATGTTAGAAATTGCTGGAAAAAGACTCAGTAGGTCTGGCAGCATCTGTAGTAAGAAAGCAGAGTTAAGGTTTTTGATCCAGTGACCCTTCTTGAGAACGGATTAGGAAAAGTTCAGTCTATATGCTGAAGGTGGGATGAGGGAGGTGGAAATGAAGCCCAGAGAGAGAAAACAACAGGTGGGCAGACAAAGGAGTGGGTAAAAGTCAGTCTGTAGGCAATTAATAACTTCTGATAAGGGCTGGTGCTGACCGATTAAGGGTTGTTTGTTGCAGCAGTCCATGCGGCGACAATGCCTGGTATCTGGACGATGGCGTTGGGAAAAGGTTCTCAAGCTCGAAAATTATTGATATTGAGTCCAAAAGGCTGCAGGGGCCCCTCGTGCAAAATGAGGTGCTGTTCTCCCAGCTTGTGCAGAGCTGTGCTGAAGCACTGCAGCATTCCTGTCAATGGGGTGACACGGCGGCGCAGTGGTTAGCACTGTTGTCTCACTGCACCAGGGACCTGGGTGCGTTTCCACCCTCGGGTGACTGTCTATGTGGAGTATCCCTGCGTCTGCGTGGGTTTCCTCTAGGTACTCTAGTTTCCTCCCACAGTCCAAAGATGTGCAGGTTAGGTGGATTGGCCATGCTAAATTGCCCATAGTGTCCAGGGATGTGTAGATTAGGTGGGTTATAGGGCGTTGGATTTGGGTGGGATGCTCTGATGGTCAGTGTGGGCTTGTTGAGCGTAAGGGCCTTTTTCAACACTGAAGGGATACTGTGATCCATGATGAACATGGGGTGTTTTATGAAGCAGTCACCTAGTCTGTGTTTCATTTGTAGAGGAGACCACATTGTGAGTAGTGAATCCAGTAGAGCAGACTGAGTGAAGTGTAAGTTAAGCACTGCCTCCCCTGAACGGTGTGCCTGGCGAGGAGGGAGGAAGTAAGTAGCCAGATGCTGCACCTTTTGCAATTGCATGGGAAGGTACCATGGGTGTGTGGGCAGCTGTTCAGAGTGGAAGCGGAATGGACTGGAATGAACAGACAGCAGACACTGCAGAAGACCGGCAAGGGAGGGGAGGGGATTTGTATCTGGTGGTGGCATCCTGCTGGAGGTGATGGAAATAGTGGCTAATGATCCTTTGGATGAGGGTGCTGGTGGGATGGTAGGTGAGGCTGAGGGGGACCCTATTGTTATCATGGGAGGGAAGAGGGGAGTGAGGGCTGAAGTGCAGAAGATGGGACAGGGGCAGCTGAACGCCCTGTCTACCAGGGTGCTGGTTAGAAATTGACAGGAAATTGAGAAACATTTCCAGTTCCAGCTGAGGGAAGTAGTACTGATGATGTCGCCAGTGTACCGGAGGAAGAGTTGTGGGTGAAGTCTAAGTAAGAATGTTCCATATACCCCTCAGAGAGACAGGCAAAACCAGTCCTTTAACTCCTCCCACTTTCTTCAGATCAAAGGTGAGACCATGAGTACCGGCATAGGCCCCAGTTACACCTGTCTCTTTTTAGGGTATGTGGAATATTCCTTGTTCCAGTCCTATTCCAGGCACCGTCCACAATTCTTTCTCATCAGTCCTGCATCTCTCTCTCATCCAGAGCTGGAAAACTTTAACTATTTCACTTACAATTTCCACCCTACCCTCACCTTCACCTGGGCCATCTCTGACACCTTCACTCCCTTCCTATCCACCATATCTCTATTTCCATTTCTATACTGGCCACCAATATCCACTACAAGCCTACTGACTCCCACACAGTTACCTTGACTATATATCCTCACACCCTGCTTCCTGTAAAGTCTCTATTCCATTTTCCCAGTTTTCTGTTTCCATCACATTAGTTATGATGATGTCAGCTTCTATAAGTGGGCCTCTGAAATGTCCAATTTCTTCCTTAACCAAAGATTCCCCAGCACAATGATATGACATCTGTCTTAAATCTATCACCCCTCAATTTGTAGCTATGCCCCCTCGTACAAGCTGACATCATCACTCTCACTGTCCACCCTATCTAATCCTCTGATCATCTTGTATGACTCTATTAAATCCCCTCTTAGCATTCTTCTCTCCAATGAGAACAGACCCAAGTCCCTCAGCCTTTCTTCATAAGACCTTTGCTCCAGACAAGGCAACATCCTGGTAAATCTACTCTGCACCTTTTCCAATGCTTCCACATCCTTCCTGTAATGGGGCGACCAGAGCTGCATGCAATATTCCAAGTGAGGCCGCACTAGCGTTTTGTGCAGTTGCAGCATGACATCATGGCTCCGGAACTCAATCCCTCCACCAATAAAACCGAACACACCATATGCCTTCTTAACAGCACTATCAACCTGGGTGACAACTTTCAGCGATCTATGTACATGGACACCAAGATCCCTCTGCACATCCACACTACCAAGAATCTTTCCATTGACCCAGTATTCTGCCTTTCCATTATTCTTCCCAAAGTGAGTCACCTCACATTTATCTGCATTGAACTCCATTTGCCACCTTTCAGCCCAATTCTGCACTTTATCCAAGTCTCCCTGCAACATTCTTCCACACTGTCCACTGCTCCACCGACTTTAGTGTCATCTGCAAACTTACTAACCCATCCACCTATGCCTGCGTCCAAGTCATTTATAAATATGACAAACAGCAGTGGTCCCAAAACAGATCCTTGAGGCACACCCCTAGTGACCTGACTCCAGCCTGAAAATTTTCCATCAACTACCACTCATTGCCTTCTTACAGAAAGCCAGTTTCTAACTCAAACTGCTAAATCTCCCTCAATCCCGTGCCTCAATATTTTCTCCAATAGCCTACCATGTGGAACCTTATCAAAGGCTTTCTTCCCTCCCATAACAATGATAGGGTTCCCTTTGTCCTCACCTCCCATCCCACCAACCACCATACCCAGAGCATCATTCGCTGTTATTTCCACCACCTCCAGGAGGATGGCACCACTAGACACATAATCCCCCCTCCTTCCTGGTCAGCCATCCAAAGGGATCCTTCTCTTCAGGACATGCTGGTCCACTCCTCCTTCACTTCCAACGCCATCCCTGCACCTGCCCACATCACCTTCCCATTTAATTGCAGAAGATGTAACACTTCCTCAGTATCCAAGGCCCCAGACATGCCTTCCATGTGAAGCAACAATTTACCTGTACTTCACTCAACCTAGTCTACTGCATTCGCTGCTCACAATGTGCTATCCAGTACAATGGGGAGACAAAGACTGGCTGACCGTGTTGCAGAACACCTACATTCTGCTTCCAAGAAAGATCCTGAGCTTCCAGTTACTACCACTTCAGCACAACACCATGTTCCCTGGCCAACATTTCTGTCTCAGGCTTGCTGTAGTGCTCCTGTAAAGCTCAGTGAAAGTTGGAAGAACAACACATCGTTTACTGCTTGGGTACCCTGCAGCGTTCTGGACTCAATATCAATTTCATTAACTATTTTTAGAGGTTGAGCACCTTCTCCCCAGTATTTAACTCAACACCAGGACACACTAGGCTTGTCATCGCATAGGCTGCTACCACAAACAATTATTAACTAGCAGCTATTCATTCTCCAGGCTGACCTTCACCCTTTCCTTTGACTGACCAAATGGTTTTTCTCTCTCTGGGCTCGAAATCTGCCTATTGTTTACTCCTTCCCCCTATCTCCAGCCCACCTTCAACATATGTACCAACCTGTCCCCAGCTACAATCAGTTCTTGAGATAGGTCACTGGACCAAATCTCTCTCCATGGATGCTACTGGGCCTGCTAAGTTTTCCCAGTAATTTCAGTATTCGTTTGTGTTTGAGTTAATGTGAAGTCTGGTTTCTTACCTTCTCACAGATAAGAGAAACAAACAACAAAGGGGAAGTAGGAACTGCCGATGCTGGAATATATCAAGGTGTAGAGCTGGATGAACACAGCAGGCCAAACAGCATCAGAGGAGCAGGAAAGCTAATGTTTCAGGTCTGGACCCTTCTTCAGAAATGAGGGAGGAGAAAGCGGCTCTGAAATAAATAGCGGGGGCAGTGATGGGAGGTAGATAGAGGAGCAGATAGGTGGACGAGAAGATGGACAGTTAAAGGAGGAGGGGATGAAGCCAGTGTAGATGAGTGTAGGTAGTGAGTTGGGATGGGGGTTGGTCAGTGGCGAGGGAGGGGCAGGTAGGTGGGATGGAAGATGTACAGGTCAAGGGGGCGGGGATGAGGCTAGTAGGTAGGAAGTTGGGGTGGGGTTTGGTCAGTGAGATGGGAAGAGCGGGTAGGTGTGAGTAAAGATGGACATGTCAAGGAGGCAGGAATGAGATGGGCTGGTCTTAGGATGAGGTCGGGGGAGGGGAGATTTTGAAGCTTTTGAAGTCCACATTGAGACCATTGGGCTGCAGGGTTCCCAAGAGGCATATGAGGTGCTGTTCCTGCAACCTTTGGGTGGCATCGTTGTGGCACTGCAGGAGGCTCAGCATGGACATGTCCAAGGAGGGGGAGGGGGAGTTGAAATGGTTCGTGACTGGGAGGTGTAGTCATTTGTCACAAGGTAGATGTTTTACAAAGCGGTCCCCAAACCTTCGCTTGGCTCCCTCGGTGTGGAGGAGGCCACAATGGGAACAACGGATACAGAATACTACATTAGCAGATGTGCAGATGAACATCTGTTTGATGTGGAAGGTTTTCTTGGGGCCTGGGATAGAGTTGAGGGGGTAGGTGTAGGGGCAGGAGTAGCACTTCCTGTGGTTGCAGGGAAATGTGCCGGGGTTCTGGGGCTAGCGGGGAGTGTGGAGTGTGGAGATGAGCGAGTCACGAAGACAGCTGTCCCTCCGGAAGGCAGATAAGGGTGGGGAGGGAAAAACTGTCCTTGGTAGTGGGGTCGGATTGCAGATGGCGCAAGTGTTGAAGGATGATGTGTTGGATCTGGAGGTTGGTGAGGTGGTACGTGAGGATGAGGGTGTTTCTGTCTTTGTTGTTATTGGCAGTAGGGGGTGTGGGGGCTGAGATGCAGGAAACAAGAAAGATGTCATCAAGGGCGTTTTCAACCACTGAGGGGGGGGAAATTGTGGTCCTTGAAAAATGAGGACATTTGGGATGTCCAGGAGCTCAATGCCTCATTCCAACATTTTTCCAACAATAGATGTTAGGCTAATTCATCTGTAGCTACATGATTTTTTCTGCTTCTTCCTTTTGAACAGTGGTGTCATATTGGCAGTTTTCCAATCCACTGATCTCCTTGTAACCTTGTCTCTGTAATGGCTACAAGATCAAATCTATGTTTGTGCGATATGTGTATCGTCCTTACTCTGAACTTTTTGTGTACAGAGAATGTGTAATACAGGGAGGACTAACCGCTCGAAGGTAGGAGACAGAGGGTTGTTTTTTAGATGGAAGGCCTGTGATCAGTGGTGTTGGGTCTGCTGCTTTTCATCATTTATATAAATGAATTGGATGTGATTATAGCCGTACAGTTAGTAAGTTTGCTGATGAAACTAAAATTGGAGGTGTAGTGGATAACGAAGAAGTTTACCTCAGAGTACAAATGGACCTTGTTCAGATGGGCCAATGGGCCAATGGGCCGAAGACCGGCAGATGGAGTTTAATTTAGAAAAATGCGAGGTGCTGTATTTTGAAAAGGCAAATCAGGGCAGGACTTAGACACTTAATGGTAATGTCCTGGGGAGTGTTGCTGAGCAAAGAGGCCTTGAAGTGCAGGTTCATAGTTCCTTGAAAATGGAGTTGCAAGTAGACAGGATGGTGAAGAAGTTGTTTAGGATATTTACCTTTATTGGTCAGTACTTTGACTGTAGGAATTGAGAGGTCATGTTGTGTCTTTACAGGGCATTGATTAGGCCACTTTGGAATACTGTGTTCACTTCTGGTCTCCCTGCTATAGGAGGGATGTTATGAAACTTGAAAGGATTCAGAAAGGATTTACAGGGATGTTGTCTAGGTTTGAGGGTTTAAGTTATAGGGAGACAGGCTGGGGCTATTTTCCCTGGAGCATTGGAGGCAGAGGGGTGACATTATAGAGGTTTATAAAATAATGACAGGTATAGATAGGGTGAATAGCCTGTTCTGCGCTGTATTGTTTTATGTTCTATGTTCTACGTAATAAATACTTGTAGGGTAGAAATACTCACCACTTGTACTCAGCGAATCAGCAGCGTCCACTTGTCCATGTCCCTTTGGAATCCTGATGTCACGTTAGGATTTTGAAGATGACGCTGGGCTGCTCCTTTGAAAGTATTCCTGTTGCTCTATTCAGCTGCTCCTTGCCAGATTCAGCCTCTCTCTGACCTCTGGTGATCTGTGCTGTAAGAGTTCCTTAAGAGATAACAAGATGTAGAGCTGGATGAACATAGCAGGCCAAGCAGCATCATAGGAGCAGGAAGGCTGACGTTTTGGGCCTAGACCATTCTTCAGAAATGGGGGAGGGGAGGAGTTTCTGAAATAAATAGGGAAAGAGGGGAAGGCGGATAGAAGATGGATAGAGGAGAAGATAGGTGGAGAGGAGACTGACGGGTCAAAGTGGTGGGGTTGGAGCCAGTAAAGGTGAGTGTAGGTGGGGAGTTAGGGAGTGGATAGGTCAGTCCAGGGAGGACAGACAGGTCAAGGGGGTGGGATAAGGTTAGAATGTAGGAGATGGGGGTGCAGCTTGAGGTGGGAGGAGGGGATAGGTGGGAGGAAGGACAGGTTAGGGAGGCAGGGACGAGCTGGACTGGTTTTGGGATGCGGTGGGGGAAGGGGAGATTTTGAAGCTGGTGAGTTCACATTGATACCATTGGGCTGCAGGGTATGCAAGCGGAATATGAGTTGCTGTTCCTGCAACCTTCGGGTGGCCTTGTGGCACTGCAGGAGGCCCAGGATAGACATGCCGTCTGCAGAATGGGAGGGGGAGTTGAAATGGCTCGCAACTGGGAGGTGCAGTTGTTTATTGCGAACCAAGTGGAGGTGTTCTGCAAAGCGATCCCCAAGCCCCTGCTTGGTTTCTTCCCTGATGTAGAGGAGGCCACAATGGGTACAGCGGATGCAGTATATTACATTGGCAGATGTGCAAGTGAATGTCTGCTTGATGTGGAAAGTCTTCTTGGGGCCTGGGATGGGGGTGAGGGGGGAGGTGTAGGGGCAGGTGTAGCGCTTGCTGTGGGTGCAGGGGAAAGTGCTGGGGTGGTGGGGCTGGAGGGGAGTGTGGAGTGATAGAAGATGGATAGAGGTGAAGATAGGTGGAGAGGAGAGAGATGTGTCAACGAGGTGGGGTTGGAGCCAGTAAAGGTGTATGTAGATACGGAGCTATGGAGGGGATAGTCGCAGAGAGAGCGGTCCCTCTGGAAGGCAGATGAGGGTGGAGAGGGAAAGATGTCTTTGGTGGTAGGGTTGATAGCAGATGGCAGAAGTATCAGAGGATGATGCGTTGGATCTGGAGGTTGGTGGGGTGGTGTATGAAGACGGGGTTGCTTTTTCCCATTATGTCCGAAATTTCCTAAGACCTTACTTCTGTATTGAAGAGCAGAAGCAATCACCAATAAGAGAAAAGGAGGGACTGATCACCTCTTCCCTCTTTCATCTAACACCCTGTTTCACCGAACTTCGGTAACACTAATGTAACAGTACAGCACTTGAGAGCAGATGTGTCTAAACAGGTTGATTAAAAATACCTTTACTTAAATGTAACTGAATTGACACCCTACAAGGTGGGCTTTAGATTAAAAATAGGGCAAGAAATCAGATAATGGAAATTAAAGTATAATATTCAATTAAAAAAATGTCATCAAACATTTCCAGAAGGATTAGTCGGTGTATTGGGACTCTGATATTCACTCAAAAAGCAAATTATTGCAAATGCTGGATATCTGACAATAAAAACAAAACACAAAGTGCTGGGGAACTAAGCATGTCTGGCAGCATCTGTGGAAGCAGAGTAACAGATTTAACGTTTCAAGCCTGTGATCTTTTGTTAGAACTTGGAGAAGGTAGAGATCCAATAAGTTTTGAGTAATGGGTAGATTGGACAACTAGAAAAGAAAGGTCTGTGATAGGCTGTAAAACAAGAGGGATCGATCAATGGAAGAGTTTGTCTTACAGGGTTAAAGGGAATAGTGATTGAGCAAGGCGAGAGACAGCCCATGCTAGAAGTGAAAATAAGACAGAAGTCGGAACATGCAGAAAAAAAGAAACACAATGGACACTATGCAACGAGTCCAAAATTTCTGAACTCAGTGTTTAGACCAGAAGGCTGTAAAGATGAAAGATAAAATTCCTCCAGCACTGGAATGATGCAGTAGGCTAAGGACAAAGATGTCAGCATGAAAACTAGGTGGAAAATTTAAGTACACAAACCACTAGAAGCTCATCGTCATGACTGTAGACTGAATGGAGGTGAACTTCACAGCAACTACCCAGTCTGCGTTTGGTCTTATGAGTGTAAATGATACCTAATTGTGAGCAGTAACATAGAGTGGACTAACTTAAAAGAAACATGAATAAAATTCTGCATTACCCCTGCAAGTTATGTTTGGGTAGAAATGAGAGAGGAGGTAAACGGGTAAGTGTTATATTTCCTACTTGCAAGGCAAGGTAATGTGAGAAGGAAATGGTGTGTGTGAGATGACAGAGCATATTGTGTAGGGAAAGGTTCATTCAGAATCCTTATAGGGGAGGAGAGAGGAAGACTTGTTGACAGTGGTGGAAAATGGTCAGTTGAATACAGAGTTTAGTGCATTGGAAGGTGTGGATGAGAGAAGGGAGAGTTAGAGGTGAGAGCAAGTTGTTATTATTGAGGGGAACGGCCATAGGGGTCTGCCTATTCTCTTTCCCTTTCCTGATGGTCACCCAGCTACCTTCATCCTGTATCCTAGGTGTAACTACCTCCCTGTAATTCCTCTCTATCAACCCTTCAGCCTCCCGAATGACCTGGAGTTTATCTAACTCCAGCTCCAATGCTCTAACGTGGTCTGTGAGCAGCTGAAACTGGGTACACTTCTCGCGGGTGAAGTCAGCAGGGACACTAGTGGTGACCCTGATCTGCCACATCCTGCAAGAGGAGCGTACAACTGCTCAAGCTTCCACCCCACTGCTATAATAACTAGGAACAATGGAAATCAAAAAATCAACAAGCTAACCTAATCGTCACCGCAGCCTCCTCTCACCGAAGTCTCCCAAAACCTTTGTCAGTTGTGAGGGGTAGGTCATGCCTTACAAACCTTATCGAGTTTTTTGAGGATGTGACTAGTAAGGTTGATGAGGGTCAAGCTGTGGATGTGGTGTATATGGACTTCAGTAAGGCATTTGATAAGGTTCCCCATGGAAGGCTCATTCAGAAGGTCAGGAGGAATGGGATACAGGGGAACTTAGCTGCTTGGATACAGAATTGGCTGGCCAACAGAAGACAGCGAGTGGTAGTAGAAGGAAAATATTCTGCCTGGAAGTCAGTGGTGAGTGGGGTTCCACAGGGCTCTGTCCTTGGGCCTCTACTGTTTGTAATTTTTATTAATGACTTGGACGAGGGAATTGAAGGATGGGTCAGCAAGTTTGCAGACGACACAAAGGTCGGAGGTGTCGTTGACAGTGTAGAGGGCTGTTGTAGGCTGCAGCGGGACATTGACAGGATGCAGAGATGGGCTGAGAGGTGGCAGATGGAGTTCAACCTGGATAAATGCGAGGTGATGCATTTTGGAAGGTCGAATTTGAAAGCTGAGTACAGGATTAAGGATAGGATTCTTGGCAGCGTGGAGGAACAGAGGGATCTTGGTGTGCAGATACATAGATCCCTTAAAATGGCCACCCAAGTGGACAGGGTTGTTAAGAAAGCATATGGTGTTTTGGCTTTCATTAACAGGGGGATTGAGTTTAAGAGTCGTGAGATCTTGTTGCAGCTCTATAAAACTTTGGTTAGACTGCACTTGGAATACTGCGTCCAGTTCTGGGCGCCCTATTATAGGAAAGATGTGGATGCTTTGGAGAGGGTTCAGAGGAGGTTTACCAGGATGCTGCCTGGACTGGAGGGCTTATCTTATGAAGAGAGGTTGACTGAGCTCGGTCTCTTTTCATTGGAGAAAAGGAGGAGGAGAGGGGACCTAATTGAGGTATACAAGATAATGAGAGGCATAGATAGAGTCGATAGCCAGAGACTATTTCCCAGGGCAGAAATGGCTAGCACGAGGGGTCATAGTTTTAAGCTGGTTGGTGGAAAGTATAGAGGGGATGTCAGAGGCAGGTTCTTTACGCAGAGAGTTGTGAGAGCATGGAATGCGTTGCCAGCAGCAGTTGTGGAAGCAAGGTCATTGGGGTCATTTAAGAGACTGCTGGACATGCATATGGTCACAGAAATTTGAGGGTGCATCCATGAGGATCAATGGTCGGCACAACATTGTGGGCTGAAGGGCCTGTTCTGTGCTGTACTGTTCTATGTTCTATGTTCTATGTTCTATGTTCTAGTTGTTTAATCCCTGATTAAGTTACTTTATGTAATTATGGAGTGTCTTTGTTTAAAATATTGGGCAGATTTCTAACAGCCAGTCAGATCACAGCTTTCCTGTGACAGCACTTTTTCAGTTGGGTTAGGTTTTGCCCCTTTACCTTCCCAGGATGCTCTCTGGCTCACACCCTCTCAGCTCCACTTCTGCAAGGAAGGCCACAAATTCTCTCTATTGGGCCACCTGTGAGCCAGCTCTGCTCTGATACCATACAGGAGGCATCGCATATCAGCACTACCCCTCGCTTTGGTTCACAGTGGGAGAATACCCTTAAGTGACAATAGCTGCTTTTTCATTTCCCTACAGGATTGTCTTGGCTATCCCACCATTTCCAAGGCTGACCCTTTCCCAATAGCAGGTGTGAGGGTGCGGAGATGGATCCCCAGGCTATGTATGAATTTTCCATTATACTTCACTAACGCAAGGAGCTCTGGCACAGACATGGGAGCTGGGGCTCCTTTGATCACCTTCACTTTATCTTCCAATAGGTGTAACCCGGTTTTGTTGATTCTGTAACCCAAGGAGGCTACTTTGGACGCCTGGAGCACACATTTTTACATTCTAAGTCGTACACCCACCTGGGAAAAATGGTTTAAGCTCTGTGTCCAAGTTCTCTGAGTGTTCTTTATTGGCCTTCCCCGTCCTGGGACTCCTCATCCAGCCGCAATTGCAGGTAGGGGTAGCTCATGTCCAGCTTTGTAAAAGACAGCTCCCCCCACCACCCCTCCACCTCACCACCTCACCACCTCACCAGCTCTATAATTCCTCTATGTGAGGGATTGGGTACTTATCCAGCCTTCACAGGTGGTTTACTGTTTGTTCAAAAATCCCCACAAAGGTGAACCGAGCCATCAGGTTTCACAACTGGTACAAATGGTGCTGCCCATTCTGCAAACTGCACTGGCTTGATGATTCCTTCACTTTCTAGCCTCCTGATCCCCACCTCTATATTTGTGCTGGTCAACATGTAAAGTGCCTTTGGCCCTTTTGATAGTTCCTAGCCCTTCCTGAAATACCCCTGAGTATCTCATTAGGACTTCAACAAGGTAGCTATTTTCTAATAGAAAAATGCTGAACCAATCTAAGTGAATCTTTCTCAATCAATTCTGCCCCAATAGGCTTGGATCCAAGCCTTTTATTATCATGCTCAACAATCACCTGCTTTTCTCTCCATACCTTTTCACATTATTTTGATCCAAACAATGATCTAATGCCCTTTTGAATGCTTCAATTGAACCTGCCTCTCCTACACTTTCATACACTCTGTATTCACTGAGTGAAAAAGTTCTTTTTTTCCCCTTACTTCTTTTGCAATTCACTTTAAATTTATTCCTTACTGTTCTCATTCTTTTTACAAGCAGGAACAGTTTCCCTCTATCTACACGATCTAGCCCATTCATGATTTTGAAAACCTCCATCAGATCTCGCCTCAGCTTTCTACTTCCCAGAGAACAGTTACAGCTTCTTCAATCTATCCATTTCTGTTCAGTTCTGGGCATCTTATTTGAGGAAGGATGTTAAAGCCCTGGAGTGAGTGCAAAAAAGATTTGCTAGAATGATATCTGAAATGAGGGATTAGAGAAATTGGTCTTCTCCTCCTTGGAGCAGAGAAGGTGAAGAGGTGGCCTTATTGAGGTGGTCAAAATTCTGAATAATTTTGACGGGGTACACAAAGATATTTGCTGTCTCGAGTCCACATACCAGCAGCAATTGCAATGGTTGGCCAGCCAGATCCTGAAGAAATGATTAGCCACTTGGCCAAGGCTTGGCTTTGTTATGAGGATCTGCTGTGGGCTGGCCTAGGGCCCCTCTGCTCAGGAAATGCCTTGCATGAGGCTCTGTGATTGCCTATGCTCAAGTCGCGTTCTCTAAGCTCAATCAAACAGGTGAGGGAGTCCATTGGGATCCCTGTAGCCCCCATGCTTCACTTGCTGCATTTTCTAATGACAGAGCCTGTTATTAGGCATGCTCAACTTTCTAACTTTCCTTTCATCTTAGATTCTTAACACTTAATCTTTTAAAGTCAATAGTATCCTTCTGATGATATACGTGACTAGAATTGCACGCAGACAAACCAAATGGACTGTTCAATGCCTCATACAGTAATGATACAACCTTATTTTATTTCTTAACTGCCCACACTGTTTGAATGAAATGTTTCCACTGAAACATTAGACAATTGATGGCCCTGATGTGTATTTATCTTTCTCGTACTGGACTCACATTTTTTTAAATGGAGGCAAACTAGACTAGTTTTATAAACAATTGTTCTTAAACATCTAGATGATACTTGGCCTTGATGATGCAATAACATATTCTGACATCTTTCATATGTGTCTTCTTTCTTTGAACCCTTCGATCATTATCCTGACACAACACTTGGTCTTCCTATTCTTGTGCCAGTTCCAGGTTTGATTCCTCATTGGCAACCCCTCAGATACCTGCTGGGCTTACCTTGACATTCTCTGAAGGATGCATTGAGATGTCTATTGTTACAGTATGTAATTAGACCAGAAAGAGAAATTCTTTCAAAGATTGCCTTACATTGTTTAATTGGAATATTGCTTTCAGTTCTGGTTTCCCTGCTATCGGATGGATGTTGTGAAACTTGAAAGGATTCAGAAAAGACTTACAAGAATGTTGGAGGGTTTGAGCTACAGGAAGAGGCTGAATAAACTCGGGCTATTTTCTCTGGTGCGTCGGAGGCTGAAGGTGATCTTACAGAGGTTTATAAAATCATGAGGATAGGGTAAATAGACAAGTTCTTTCCTGGGGTGGGGGACTCCAAAACTATAGGGTATAGGTTTAAGGCAAGAGGGGAAAGATTTAAAAGGGACCTAAGGGGCAACTTTTTCATGCAGAGGGTGGTGCGTGTATGGAATGAGCTGCCAGAGGAAGTGGTGCAGGCTGGTATAATTACAACATTTAAAAATCAGCTGGATGGGTATATGATTAAAAGGATATGACCCAAATCCTGATAAATGGGACTGCATTAATTTAGGATAACCAGTGGGCAGGCTGAGTTGGGCTGAAGGGTCTGTTTCCATTCTGGACATCTCTATGACTCTAATTGACAATATCTATCTCAGGTTTGTGCAGGGTAGCAACTCATACTGCCTGAATGCTTTCTGGCAGGGTCAGGTCTGTTGTGGTCCAAGCCTTGGTGATGAATATTTTGACACAAGGCCAACTGGATGTACATCTGCAAAAAAGTATGGCTTGTAGGCCACATATGGCTATTGAAAGCAATGAGCCAATTTCCAGGAAACGACACGCTATCAAATGCATGGTACAACACCTTAAATAACGTGACAAGATGTTCAAATTTTATCATTTATTTTAATGTAAAGACCAGATTTCTTTGGATCTGTTCTCTTTGCTGATGAAAAATAACTAAAGCTCTAGGCCATTGCTTCAGTACAGGGCTGAAGGGGTGCTGCTTGTTTTGGGGCACCGCATCCCATGCCAGAATTCAAAGAAGAGGACGGGTGTTCTCCAAGGCTCATGAACATTATATATCTTTACAAAATCAGATTGCCTGTTCATTTACCTCCTTGCTGTTTGTGGGACCTTATAGTATGCAACTTATCTGCAATGTCCCCTACATTTCCACAATGGCAATATCTCTATGGTTGATTGCAAAGTACTTTGAGATGGACTGAGATCATGGAAGGTTCTGTTTAAATACTGTTACTCAAGCTTGTTTGCTTCAGCACCCCTTGTGACCAACCCTTCCCCCATTGGCACCTCAATCACCAATCCCACTCCAACTACAATGACTGACTCCCACATGATATTACTGCCTGCTCCTCTTAGTTACCAACCACCCGCCATTATAGATAACAAAGTGTGAAGCTGGATGAACACAGCAGGCCAAGCAACATCTCAGGAGCACAAAAGCTGATGTTTCGGGCCTAGACCCTTCATCAGAGAGCTCTGATGAAGGGCCTAGGCCCGAAACGTCAGCTTTTGTGCTCCTGAGATGCTGCTTGGCCAGCTGTGTTCATCCAGCTCCACACTTTGTTATCTTGGATTCTCCAGCATCTGCAGTTCCCATTATCACCCGCCATTATAGACTCACTGTTGGTTTCCCAAAAAATCTGCTCCCCTATCTTTGATCCTGATATGGAATATGGAACAGTACAGCACAAGAATTTGTCCCAAAATATTGGCTTTCCTGCTCCTCTGACGC
This sequence comes from Stegostoma tigrinum, assembly GCF_030684315.1. Taxonomy (NCBI): domain Eukaryota; kingdom Metazoa; phylum Chordata; class Chondrichthyes; order Orectolobiformes; family Stegostomatidae; genus Stegostoma; species Stegostoma tigrinum. The sequence goes on along the minus strand of NC_081389.1, from coordinate 1,037,873 downwards.
TGCCAGGGCTTGCTGTGTTCTTTCAGCCTCACACTTTGTTATCTCTGACTCCAGCATCTGCAGTACTTGCAATCTCTTTGGCCCATGATGTTATGTTGAACATGATACCGAATTAAACTAATCCCTATGCCTGCCCTTGGCTCATGTCCCTCCATTCCTTGCATATACATGTGCTTATCTAAAAGTTTCTTAAATGTCCTTATTGTTATATCCAAGACCTCTTTAAATACTTGCCAAGCAGCAAGCTAAGCTACACCACACCAAATACCTCCCTCATGATCTTTATCACAGTGTGAAGATTATACCTGGCCTATGGTCTCTTCTGGAGCATTGCCTGTGTGATAGGTTTCAAACTATTGGATGTCCAAGCTGGTTTCTGGGCAGAAGCCCTGCTAAACTACACAAGCTGTGGTGTAAAAAATACTCCAAAATGTTTGTGGAAACCAGTGAATAGTTCACTAAAATATTGCTAAAAATAAAAGCAGTAGTTATTCATTCACTATTGTAGGCAATAATAATTTGCAGTGTAAACATTTGCAGTCCAAAATCCTTTTGATTTTCTTTGTGAGGTTACGTTTTTAGGATGTGTTGAGGATGCAATATGGTGCTTTAGCAAAGACTGTGCTTTGCCTCTCTGTCTTGAACAGTCATTAATTTTTGAAATTTCCTGAATGGAAAAAACACTATAATTCTATCGAAGAGCTAGGATAGATATGAAGGACTGAAAAGGAGGCCAACGTCTGCTCAACAAAACAAATGCAGGCTGTTTTAGGCAAACAAAATAAATAATGAGGCAAGGGGGTCTTAGCTGCTGGAGGTTTCCACAGCTCACGGGCTGCCTTATAACTACACTCGACAATGCTGAGAAAGGAAGAAACAACTACCTATCCTTCCTGATCACAAAGCTACAGAATAAGGAAGAAGTATAAAAGGGAAGTCTTCTACATTCAGACAAAGAATGCTAATGCAATGTTGAGAATTAAAAAGCTACAACAGCGTGGAGGAACAGAGGGATCTTGGTGTGCAGATACATAGATCCCTTAAAATGGCCACCCAAGTGTACAGGGTTGTTAAGAAAGCATATGGTGTTTTGGCTTTCATTAACAGGGGGATTGAGTTTAAGAGTCATGAGATCTTGTTGCAGCTCTATAAAACTTTGGTTAGACCGCACTTGGAATACTGCGTCCAGTTCTGGGCGCCCTATTATAGGAAAGATGTGGATGCTTTGGAGAGGGTTCAGAGGAGGTTTACCAGGATGCTGCCTGGACTGGAGGGCTTATCTTATGAAGAGAGGTTGACTGAGCTCGGTCTCTTTTCATTGGAGAAAAGGAGGAGGAGAGGGGACCTAATTGAGGTATACAAGATAATGAGAGGCATAGATAGAGTTGATAGCCAGAGACTATTTCCCAGGGCAGAACTGGCTAACACGAGGGGTCATAGTTTTAAGCTGGTTGGAGGAAAGTATAGAGGGGATGTCAGAGGCGGGTTCTTTACACAGAGAGATGTGAGAGCATGGAATGCGTTGCCAGCAGCAGTTGTGGAAGCAAGGTCATTGGGGTCATTTAAGAGACTGCTGGACACGCATATGGTCACAGAAATTTGAGGGTGCATACATGAGGAGCAATGGTCGGCACAACATCGTGGGCTGAAGGGCCTGTTCTGTGCTGTACTGTTCTATGTTCTATGTTCTATGTTTAACATCAACATAACCTGTTATACAGGATACCATTCCACAATAACAATTTGTTGATGTGTTGTAAATGTGCCTGAAAGCAATTTAATCCACTGTACTGAGATCTGCAACTAATAACGGCAGCTTTACAATCCCATGTGTAGGTTGGTGAAAATCAAACTGATCATCACACTGACTACTCTCATTGATGGTTTACCCCTGTATATATTTGTACCTGTGTATATATTTGTACCTGTGTATATATTTGTATCTGTGTATATATTTGTACCTGTGTATATATTTGTACCTGTATATATTTGTACCTGTGTATATATTTGTACCTGTGTATATATTTGTATCTGTGTATATATTTGTACCTGTATATATTTGTACCTGTATATATTTGTACCTGTGTATATATTTGTATCTGTGTATATATTTGTACCTGTATATATTTGTACCTGTGTATATATTTGTACCTGTATATATTTGTATCTGTGTATATATTTGTACCTGTATATATTTGTATCTGTGTATATATTTGTATCTGTGTATATATTTGTACCTGTATATATTTGTATCTGTGTATATATTTGTACCTGTATATATTTGTACCTGTATATATTTGTACCTGTGTATATATTTGTATCTGTGTATATATTTGTACCTGTGTATATTTGTATCTGTGTATATATTTGTACCTGTGTATATATTTGTATCTGTGTATATATTTGTATCTGTGTATATATTTGTACCTGTATATATTTGTACCTGTGTATATATTTGTATCTGTGTATATATTTGTACCTGTGTATATTTGTATCTGTGTATATATTTGTACCTGTGTATATATTTGTATCTGTGTATATATTTGTATCTGTGTATATATTTGTACCTGTATATATTTGTATCTGTGTATATATTTGTACCTGTATATATTTGTACCTGTATATATTTGTACCTGTGTATATATTTGTATCTGTGTATATATTTGTACCTGTATATATTTGTACCTGTGTATATATTTGTATCTGTGTATATATTTGTACCTGTATATATTTGTACCTGTGTATATATTTGTATCTGTGTATATATTTGTACCTGTATATATTTGTACCTGTGTATATATTTTAGGCTTTAATTTCTGAAATATAATTCATACTCTGTTATATTATTGCTGAAACACTTCCTGCTTTCACTGGTGGTTTGACATTTAATTAAATCAGCGAGTATGAAGAACTAGCGGATTTCGGATCCAAACAGTTCCCAGCCAAATAGATAATTGATTGAAATAAAAACAGAAAATTCTGTAAATGCACCAAGTCAACCTACAGCTTCAAAGACAGGTTCAAGTTTTGTGTATCAAATTCAGAACCAAGCCAGTCAGTGAGAGAGAAACCAACGCACCTTTCTTTGTGGATATAGTTTATTAACCACACACCTATTAGGGCCAGACCCCTCAAAATATTTTAAACGAAGTAGCCAAGACCCTAACGTTTTCTTATTTTAAAGGTAGATGTGAAGTGCATGTTCCAGGTGTGAGGCAACTGGTCAAACCACTTGACATTAAGGAAAAACACAATTTACTTAAACACTATAGTTGAATTACAAAAAAAAGTTTAGAATAATTTAGCTATTGGAAAACTTAACCGAATGATAGATACTGTACCTACTACTGATTAAATGTTCCAGTATAGTAACATCACATAAACACACCCCTTGGCAAAAAGGAAAATTCAGACACATATTCATACGTGAGGTTTCCAAATCAGGGAGTGAACAACATCAAGAGAGATTTCAGAGAAAGTCACAGTTAGGAATCGTTTACTGAAGGTTGCAACCCTGCTGGGACCCAAACAACTTCTCACTGCCACAGCTAAAACAAACTAAAAAGCCTGATCTGGAGGAACTGGCCACTCCCCTTCCATTGTTATAGCTGCTTCAAAATAAAACCTAAAGACCTCTTAAATTGTTGACTTAGGCCAATACCAGCCAACACTTCAGCACCTCGCTGCCTTTATAACTTCACTTGAAAAACCCCAGACAAAATAAACTTTCTAAAATGACAGCATTGTCACACCTCCCTTCCCTTAAAAGAATGAACCATCAATATTCAAAGCTCAAGGTTTCTTTTCTCAATCAGGGAATATTTCTGATGTTGTGTATTCAACTTTCTGGAAAAGTACCCAATAGATCTTTCTATCTTCTTACAAGAGTACAGCACAAACAGCCACATCATTCGCATCGATAACCACCTTGATTGGCTTTGTGTGATGAAGCATGGCTAACACTAGGGCAGGGCTTAATAAAACTTTCAGGCTGTCAAATGCCTTCTGACATTCGTCTGTTGACTGAAATTTTCTTCACTTCTTCAGTAAGTCAATCAATGGAGCAACAATACTGCTGAAAGTTCTGATGAAACCCACTCAATCCCTGGAATCATAATACCACTTTGTCAAGATAGCAAAGGTAAGAACCAATGGGACCCAAAGAAATTTGACAAGTTGAATTCACAATTTGCTGAGTGACAGGAAAAAAAAGCTTGAGAAGTGTTTTTTTCTGACAGGAAGTCTCTATCCAGACAGGACTCACAGGGGACTGTGATGATATGTACCTTTAAGAGGATTTGTTCTGTCCTGGTTCTTTTGAAGAGTTATGTTGTAAACCTGGTATTGAAGTGTCTGCTCCCTGGGAAGCCAAGTAAATAGCTTTGGATTTTCAAAAAAATTAGACAAAAGAAGCATGAGTGAGTGGAGTCACACTCACACAGACTGAGGGTTTAGTTTTTGCTTTCCATTGTTGAAGTTGGGTTTTGGAGTTGCAGCTGCAAAATGTCAGTTCTCTCTCTGCTGTTGTAAAAAAGTTGGAGCTCTGCTACTAGAGCCATTCATTCGGTTTTTTCCCTTTCTTCTGGACTAGAGATAGCATATGAAAAAATCTGTTTAGTTGAATTTGCTTTTGCCAAGGATGTGTTTATGGGATGCTGCTGTACTGGAACAGTCAACGAGCAGTAGTTAAATAATATATTAATTTGTAAAGCATTTTGATAGAGTTAAAGGTATGCCAATTCTTTTTTTGTTTATATTTTAAACGTGGCGTAAGAGTAAAGCCTGTTTTGCTCAAAGCCTTGTAGTTTGACTAATCCAATAACACCTCAAACACAGCACCTTACACTTTCCTTTAAGTAAGATAAAAGTTAGGGTCTAAGCTATCTCCTTGATATATTTGTTTAGTGGGGTTCTGCTCCATAACAGGTTGTTTGTGGTTTATATAAATGATTTATACTTGAATATAGGAGGATTGATCAATAAGTTTGAACATAATACAAAATTGTTGGGGTGGTAAGTAGTGAGGAGGATAGCCTTAGATTGCAGGATCATACAGGTGGACTGGTCAGATGGGTCGATTAGTGGCAAATGGAATTCAAAACCTGGATGTGTGAGGTAATGCACTTGGGCAGAAAAAACAAGACAAGAGAATACATGATGAATGGTAGGACGCTGGGAAGCATTAAGGATCAGAGGGACTTTTGGTGTTCATGCATATCTTAGTCCCTTAAGGTGTCAGGACAGGTGGACAAAGTGGTTAAGAAGGCACATGCTATACCAGTCTTTATAAGCCAAGGTATAGAGTTTAAGAGCAGTCTTAAAGGATCTTAACTGTACCCAATTCTATGGTTAGATGACTATACCAATAGGGTTGGCAGTATTTCGTTCCTTTCTGAGAAGGGGGTATTGGTAAATAATGGTTCTGCCCAGATAGAATTTGAAGTTATTGTGTGTAGCACATAAAGTTGCTATGGCAGAACTATAGCAATACAGAAAGTTTAAGTATCAATAAAAATATATTTTATAAGGCTAGGACTTCATCAAGACATGGTGCAACGTGTCAGCTCATAGAAAGTAATACTAACAGAATTTTTGAAGGTAAGGAGCAAGCTTGTCACATGATAAGATGAGTAGAGTATGACAAAGAACATAAGTAACATAAAGAGAGGTAGACAGTTCTCAGGACACACTTCCTACAATTTGATTAACTTCCACAGAAAACTGTCAGAGTTAGACATCATGTTATCATGCTTTGAGAAAGGATGGTGGTGAGATTGTGTAAAACTACTTAGGAAGTATAAGATAACCTTATACTTACAGAAGTAAATATAGGTATTTATGTTAGATATAGTAGATATACTATGTTTTCTGGGTATGTTGCGGACATAGCATCCTAATCAGTTGAGGCCAGAAAAAAGTTGCTCAGATGGAAACAGATTTAATTCACATTGGAAAAATACTCCAATAATCTAGTCAAACCAGCCGGAATTTGCTGTTAGTCTTAGTTCTTAAAATGGATGGATCATTTACAATCTGTATAGTCCACAGCAATGAAACTGTGGTAAAAAAAAATCAGATTTCTACCCACTTCTATGGTCAGATGTCTGCACTAAAAGAATGGCAGTGCCTCGTTCCATCCTAAGATTGACCCATTGAAGGGTGTTGACAAGTGCTGTTACCTTCAAGGTTTAAGGACATATCCACTTTCAGGACACTGAATGGATTACACCAATGTCTAGTTTATGTTAAAATGTCCCAGCAATGTTCCAAAGGCTTATGAATTGAGCCATAGCTGAAGTTGTAACGGTGTAGTTTATTTAGATGATGTCACTGTGAATGGTAACACATGGGAAGAACCCGAGGTAAGTAGGACACCTGTTTAAGTAATTAGTTAGCTGTCTTAGTATGAAATTAGCCAAAAGTGAATTTGTGAAAGCAAGAGTATCTTATGTAGGACAGATTGTAGACACGGATAAGAGTTGTCATAAACAACAAATGTGAAGGCCTTAATCAAGTTCCTTCTTCCTAAAATTAAACCAAAACCACGAGGCTCTTGGGAATGTGTTGACACTACTATAACTTTGTGTGTAATTTCAGCATAGTTGTATATTTAATGAGTTTGTTAAGGAAACAAGTAAAAGCGATATTGTCAGCAGAATGCCAGGCAGCCTTTGAGAACTGAAAACAATGCTAATCAATTAACTAATATTGCACCTCCTCCCCCAACTCTTTCCAGATTCCACAGGCATTCATTGAAAAGTGCAAGATCATTCAGATAAGGTTGATAGATTGAACCATTTAATGTTAAGATTATTTTGATTTTTGGAATTGATGCCAAGTGCAAAATGATGGTGAAAATAAGGGTTGAAGAAGTGCTGAAAGATTTTATAAGATTGAATATGATGGCAAGAAAGCTGAATGAATGCATGTCCCAGATTCTATCATTTATGTGGTACTTACTTTGTGGTGAAATTTATCTCTGAAATAGTGTATTCTCTCTCCAGGGTCAAGGCATATAAAGATCGTATCATTTTCTATATTTATGGTTAATGACTTTAATGGCAAAAGGACTGTGGGCAGAATTGTTGCATTGTTAAAAACGAGTTACTCATTATTTCAATTTTATGCTGTTGCTGTGTTCAAGCTGTGTGAGATGTTTGTAGATGGGACAGTGCTTGGATATGCAGGATTTCTATGTTATATGTTATATATTGAACATTTTGGATACCAGCAACAGGTGACCAACACGCACTCACAATTGGTTACAACTGGACATACCAAAGATTACATTATCAGCCTGATAACAACCCTGGTTCCTGGGAAGTTGGAGCGACTCAAGGATGTGAATGATAGGTGGAGAAGCCTTTGGATTATTGGAAGGGCAGTAAGAATATCTGAGGCCTGAAGAAAGCCAGTTACTTCTTCTTACCAGTTACTGTAGGGTATTGCCTTTAATCAGTAACTAAGTTGTCATGAGTGTAACAATTGCCCCGTGCCTCCTGCGGAAAATTGAAAGAACCTGGAGAAATAAGATTGAAGTACAAAGTCCTAGTAAACAAAAGGAATATATCAACAGACCATGTGAGCTGGGGCCATTGAACTGTGATTCCTATCTATTTTTCCCTTTACCCATTAAACCATTTTCTTTGTGTCTGTCTGTATGTGTGTGTGTAGAGAGGTTTTAAAAGAGGGTTAGAGTGTTAATTAGCGCAGTCTCATGTTGGAGGTAATGGGAACTGCAGATGCTGGAGAATTCCAAGATAATAAAATGTGAGGCTGGATGAACACAGCAGGCCAAGCAGCATCTCAGGAGCACAAAAGCTGACGTTTCGGGCCTGGACCCTTCATCAGAGAGGGGGATGGGGAGAGGGAACTGGAATAAATAGGGAGAGAGGGGGAGGCGGACCAAAGATGGAGAGTAAAGAAGATAGGTGGAGAGAGTATAGGTGGGGAGGTAGGGAGGGGATAGGTCAGTCCAGGGAAGACGGACAGGTCAAGGAGGTGGGATGAGGTTAGTAGGTAGATGGGGGTGCGGCTTGGAGTGGGAGGAAGGGATGGGTGAGAGGAAGAACCGGTTAGGGAGGCAGAGACAGGTTGGACTGGTATTGGGATGCAGTGGGTGGGGGGGAAGAGCTGGGCTGGTTGTGTGGTGCAGTGGGGGGAGGGGACGAACTGGGCTGGTTTAGGGATGCAGTAGGGGAAGGGGAGATTTTGAAACTGGTGAAGTCCACATTGATACCATTAGGCTGCAGGGTTCCCAGGCGGAATATGAGTTGCTGTTCCTGCAACCTTCGGGTGGCATCATTGTGGCACTGCAGGAGGCCCATGATGGACATGTCATCTAGAGAATGGGAGGGGGAGTGGAAATGGTTTGCGACTGGGAGGTGCAGTTGTTTGTTGCGAACTGAGCGGAGGTGTTCTGCAAAGTGGTCTCCAAGCCTCCGCTTGGTTTCCCCAATGTAGAGGAAGCCACACCGGGTACAGTGGATGCACTATACCACATTGGCAGATGTGCAGGTGAACCTCTGCTTAATGTGGAATGTCATCTTGGGGCCTGGGATAGGGGTGAGGGAGGAGTTGTGGGGGCAAGTGTAGCATTTCCTGCAGTTGCAGGGGAAGGTGCCGGGTGTGGTGGGGTTGGAGGGCAGTGTGGAGCGAACAAGGGAGTCATGGAGAGAGTGGTCTCTCTGGAAGGCAGACAAGGGTGGGGATGGAAAAATGTCTTGGGTGATGGGGTCAGATTGTAAATGGCGAAAGTGTCGGAGGATGATGCGTTGTATCCGGAGGTTGGTAGGGTGGTGTGTGAGAACGAGGGAGATCCTCTTAGGGCGGTTGTGGTGGGGGCGGGGTGTGAGGGATGTGTTGCGGGAAATACGGGAGACGCGGTCAAGGGCGTTCTCGATCACTGTGGGGGGAAAGTTGCGATCCTTGAAGAACTTGGACATCTGGGATGTGTAGGAGTGGAATGTCTTATCGTGGGAGCAGATGCGGTGGAGGCGGAGGAATTAGGAATAGGGGATGGAATTTTTGCAGGAGGGTGGGTGGGAGGAGTTGTATTCTAGGTAGCTGTGGGAGTCGGTGGGCTTGAAATGGACATCAGTTACAAGCTGGTTGCCTGAGATGGAGACTGAGAGGTCCAGGAAGGTGAGGGATGTGCTGGAGATGGCCCAGGTGAACTGAAGGTTGGCGTGGAAGGTGTTGGTGAAGTGGATGAACTGTTCGAGCTCCTCTGGGGAGCAAGAGGCGGCGCCGATACAGTCATCAATGTACCGGAGGAAGAGGTGGGGTTTGGGGCCTGTGTAGGTGCGGAAGAGGGACTGTTCCACATAACCTACAAAGAGGCAGGCATAGCTGGGGCCCATACGGGTGCCCATGGCCACTCCCTTAGTCTGTAGGAAGTGGGAGGAGTCAAAAGAGAAGTTGTTGAGGGTGAGGACGAGCTCAGCTAGGCGGATGAGAGTGTCGGTGGAGGGGGACTGGTCGGGCCTGCGGGACAGGAAGAAGCGGAGGGCCTTGAGGCCATCTGCATGCGGAATGCAGGTGTATAGGGACTGGACGTCCATGGTGAATATGAGGTGTTGGGGGCCAGGGAATTGGAAGTCCTGGAGGAGGTGGAGGGCGTGGGTGGTGTCATGGACGTAGGTGAGGAGTTCCTGGACCAAAGGGGAGAAAATGGAGTCCAGATAGGTGGAGATGAGTTCGGTGGGGCAGGAGCAGGCTGAGACGATGGGTCGACCACGGCAGGCAGGTTTGTGGATTTTGGGAAGGAGATAGAAACGGGCCGTGCGGGGTTGGGGAACCATGAGGTTGGAGGCTGAATGGGCAGCAGAACGGGCAGCCCTCTGCTCCCTCCGCTCCAACCCCAACCTCACCATCAAACCCGCAGACAAGGGTGGCGCAGTGGTAGTATGGCGCACTGACATCTACATCGCCAAGGCCAGACGCCAACTCTCCGACACCACCTCCTACCGCCCCCTCGATCATGACCCCACACCCGAGCACCAAACCATCATCTCCAACACCATTCACGACCTCATCACCTCAGGGGACCTGCCACCCACAGCCTCCAACCTCATTGTTCCCCAACCCCGCACAGCCCGTTTCTATCTCCTTCCCAAAATCCACAAACCTGCCTGCCCTGGTCGACCCATCGTCTCAGCCTGCTCCTGCCCCACCGAACTCATCTCCACCTATCTGGACTCCATTTTCTCCCCTTTGGTCCAGGAACTCCTCACCTACGTCCATGACACCACCCACGCCCTCCACCTCCTCCAGGACTTCCAATTCCCTGGCCCCCAACACCTCATATTCACCATGGACGTCCAGTCCCTATACACCTGCATTCCGCATGCAGATGGCCTCAAGGCCCTCCGCTTCTTCCTGTCCCGCAGGCCCGACCAGTCCCCCTCCACCGATACTCTCATCCGCCTAGCTGAGCTCGTCCTCACCCTCAACAACTTCTCTTTTGACTCCTCCCACTTCCTACAGACTAAGGGGGTGGCCATGGGCACCCGTATGGGCCCCAGCTATGCCTGCCTCTTTGTAGGTTATGTGGAACAGTCCCTCTTCCGCACCTACACAGGCCCCAAACCCCACCTCTTCCTCCGGTACATTGATGACTGTATCGGCGCCGCCTCTTGCTCCCCAGAGGAGCTCGAACAGTTCATCCACTTCACCAACACCTTCCACGCCAACCTTCAGTTCACCTGGGCCATCTCCAGCACATCCCTCACCTTCCTGGACCTCTCAGTCTCCATCTCAGGCAACCAGCTTGTAACTGATGTCCATTTCAAGCCCACCGACTCCCACAGCTACCTAGAATACACCTCCTCCCACCCACCCTCCTGCAAAAATTCCATTCCCTATTCCCAATTCCTCCGCCTCCGCCGCATCTGCTCCCACGATAAGACATTCCACTCCCGCACATCCCAGATGTCCAAGTTCTTCAAGGACCGCAACATTCCCCCCACAGTGATTGAGAACGCCCTTGACCGCGTCTCCCGTATTTCCCGCAACACATCCCTCACACCCCGCCCCCGCCACAACCGCCCTAAGAGGATCCCCCTCGTTCTCACACACCACCCTACCAACCTCCGGATACAACGCATCATCCTCCGACACTTTCGCCATTTACAATCTGACCCCACCACCCAAGACATTTCTCCATCCCCACCCTTGTCTGCTTTCCGGAGAGACCACTCTCTCCGTGACTCCCTTGTTCGCTCCACACTGCCCTCCAACCCCACCACACCCGACACCTTCCCCTGCAACCGCAGGAAATGCTACACTTGCCCCCACAACTCCTCCCTCACCCCTATCCCAGGTCCCAAGATGACATTCCACATTAAGCAGAGGTTCACCTGCACATCTGCCAATGTGGTATAGTGCATCCACTGTACCCGGTGTGGCTTCCTCTACATTGGGGAAACCAAGCGGAGGCTTGGAGACCACTTTGCAGAACACCTCCGCTCAGTTCGCAACAAACAACTGCACCTCCCAGTCGCAAACCATTTCCACTCCCCCTCCCATTCTCTAGATGACATGTCCATCATGGGCCTCCTGCAGTGCCACAATGATGCCACCCGAAGGTTGCAGGAACAGCAACTCATATTCCGCCTGGGAACCCTGCAGCCCAATGGTATCAATGTGGACTTCACCAGTTTCAAAATCTCCCCTTCCCCTACTGCATCCCTAAACCAGCCCAGTTCGTCCCCTCCCCCCACTGCACCACACAACCAGCCCAGCTCTTCCCCCCCACCCACTGCATCCCAATACCAGTCCAACCTGTCTCTGCCTCCCTAACCGGTTCTTCCTCTCACCCATCCCTTCCTCCCACCCCAAGCCGCACCCCCAGTTACCTACTAACCTCATCCCACCTCCTTGACCTGTCCGTCTTCCCTGGACTGACCTATCCCCTCCCTACCTCCCCACCTATACTCTCTCCACCTATCTTCTTTACTCTCCATCTTCGGTCCGCCTCCCCCTCTCTCCCTATTTATTCCAGTTCCCTCTCCCCATCCCCCTCTCTGATGAAGGGTCCAGGCCCGAAACGTCAGCTTTTGTGCTCCTGAGATGCTGCTTGGCCTGCTGTGTTCATCCAGCTCCACACTTTGTTATCTTGGCAGTCTCATGTTGATTGTTCATACCTGTTTACTTGCACTTAGTCTACTTACTTGTAATGAATATTAGCTCTTGAACAGGAACCTGGCTGGTGTTTTCTGTGAACTTGTTTTCCAACAGAAAACGAAGGACTTTGATTAACTCAAGCCTATCTGGCAACCTCAGGGATAGTGGAGCTTGAAAATCAGTGCACTTTCCCAAGTAAGAATAGCTGTTCCATCAATTAGATTGTAGCTAGTTTCCCTCAACTCCATTTACTTACTATTGCCCATATTCCTTGATGCTCTCTGTCCAGCAGTCAGTCAATTTCCTTCTGTAGTTCCTAACACACCCAGTGGGTAAGAGATACCATTCTAGCTCTATACTACAGTTAACAATTCCTCTACTCACGTTCAGTCCCCAAAAATCCTCTCCAATTCACCACTATTATTGCCAAAATATTGTAATAGTATTTATTGCCTTTTCAGGACATGATTTTCAATGTTTGTTAAGTCAGGGTATTTTGGAAAGTTATGTGTTGAACATTTTGGAATGTTAATAGTTGAACTTCTTAGTATTAAGCAGCACCAAGACAAATAACTTGACTTTTGAAATGTTATGAAGCATAAGTTGTCTTGCACTTTTCAAGTTCTTTTGTGCAAAGCGTGCTCCTGCAAGGAAAAATCTGATAGTAATGAAGTGTTTTCTGAGTGATTCAAGTATGATTTTATGTAATTGTCACTGTGATGCTTCTGTGTGGAGGCCTTTTTGAACTACATCCAGGTTGGGAAAGAAAAGCAAAAAGTCTTAACGTGGAAGGTGGACGTTAAAAACAAGGAAACTCAGCGAGAAATCGAAACTTATTTAACAAATGCAATGAGGCTCAGAATTTCTGTTGGGACTTCAGATCAGGTTCCAATGAGAGAGGAACAACACTGGGGTGAGTCGAGATTCTGTACTTCCTACAAGGGAGGCGATGGCCTAATTTATCACTGTTATTCCAGAGACCCAGATAACATTCTTGGTTCAAATCTCGCCATGGCAGATGGTAGAGTTTGAATTCAATAGATGTCAGGAATTAAGAATCTAATGATGACTGTGAATCCCTTGCTGATTGTTGGGAAAATCCCATCTGGTTCGCTAATGCCCTTTCGGGAAGGAAACTGCTATCCTTACCTGGTCTGGCCTACATGTGACTCCAGACCCACAGCACTGTGGTTGTCCTCTGGGCAATTAAGGGTGGGCAATAAATGCTGCGTAGCCAGTGACACCCTCATCCCGTGAATGAATAAAATAAAGGAAAAAAAGCTTCAGTTGAACCCCAGCATTTCTGAGAGATTTGCAAATATTTATGGCTGTTATTAAAAAAAGGAGTTGGCTTCCTGATTTAACTCTGAAATGGCCTAGTTTTCATCTTTAAATTGTGCTGTCTTGTTCTGCACTCCCCATCAGGGAAAGTTTGCCTGTACCCGTGCAGTTATTTGACTTGATAGCCACCCCAACATTGGGATTTCAGTTTAGTTCAGTTGGCTGGATGGTTGGTTTGCGAAGCAGCGTGATGGCAACAGCGTGGGTACAATTCCCATCATTGAGGTTACCAAGAAGGATTCTCCTTCTTAACCTCTCCCCCTGCCTGAGATGTAATGGTGGCCCTCAGGTTAAATCATCACCAGTTGTCTCTCTCTCTCTAAGGAGAGTGCAGCCCTATGGTCTGGCTTGATGATGACTAGACTTGATACGGTGCAGCTACTTCCTGGAAAAGCTTGTTCGGTGTACATTTTCAGTTACAACACAGAAAACGGTCAACCTGCTCTATAGCTCTATGCAAGTAGCTATGATCCAGATACGCTTCGTCCCACCACACTTCAGCAGAAATTTCTTCACTCAACTCACTATCATAAGGAGCAGTTGAAGCAAAATAAATACATAACAGGAAGCTGTACAGACATGAAAGAAGAGAGAATAGAGGAACATGATTTACATGGAGAAAGAAGCTCAAGTGGAGCATGGACTAATTGTGTATTTCTGAGCTCTATGTCCAATGTGTGACCTAGAGCTCAATTTCAACTCACTGCTAACATAGCCCTGTTCTCTGTAGATTATCTACCTTCACCTTAGATGAAATAAATGATTTAAGTATTTAAAATAATGAAATCAAATTTTGAATATCTCTAAAACCTAAAGGAGGAAATCTGGTTAGATGATTTTAAGGAGTACAAAGACAGATTAGATATGAAAAAATGGTTTTATAAATTAAATTTACACCATACACATAAAACTAAACGAGCTTTAGCATTCACAACATAAAATGTTAATGGAGTAAGGATTGCAGAGAACTGTGACGTGTATTTGGAAAAAGGGAGGAAGACCAATAGGTATTGGCCATTCTCGTCCAAGACAGGCAAATGTAACGAAGACTTTGCACTAGTTTTCACTATTGAAGACGCTGTTCAGCTGATGGAATTAGGTGCGCTGTCACCGGTAATGTTGCTCTTAACATAAACATAGACATTGTTTCAAATAAAATGATGCAGCAGACTGCTGGTCCAGTTGAGAATCCTGAAGGAGATGGGATAGTTCATGTGCAATCCCTGAGCTTTTTATCTGTAAAGGGTTAATCTGGTGAGAGGCTGTTTCCACTCTGTGGGAGGTGGGTAAAACAGTCATATTTTGGCAAAAGGAGTGGTGGCTGGGAGTGAGAGGTGCAATTGTCACAGCGATGCTGGTGTGTGGAGGGCTTTTTATGTTGCACCTAGGCTGGGAGTAAAAGACAAAAAGTCTCCACGTGGAAGGCAGGTGTTAAAAACAAGAAAACTCAGCCTGAAATCAAAACTTCTTTAACAAATGCATTGAGGCTCAGAATTTCTGTTGAGACTTCAAATCAGATTCCACTGAGTGAGGACCAGACTTGGGGTCAGTCGAGTCTCTATCAATCCTTCACAGAGATTTTTAACTTTGCCAAATCTCCAGGATTGACCTGGAGTATCCAGGGATTGAAGATCAATCTTCAGGACAATGCAATAAGCAACATCCAGGAGGAAAATCGATATTAAGGAGTAAGGTTGCCATTAAAACATAACATTTGGACTAGGACTTAGTAAAGGTCAAAGTTTTATACAAAATGACATTAGGTTGGTAGCTGCTAAATACTGCCAAATTTCATCCTAACTCCATTTACAAGTTCACTGAAGACACCATTATTGTAGTCCAGATCTCACACCAAGGGCATCATGGTAGCTCAGTGCAAGGGATGTGTGCGATTCCACAGTCTGCACGTTCTCCCTGTGTCTGAGGGGGTTACCTCTGGGCGCTCTGGTTTCCTCCCATATCCAAAAGATGTGCGGGTCATGTGAATTGGCCATGGGAAATGAGGGCTTACAGGGGTGGGGTGGGTCTGGGTGCGATGCTTTTTGGAGGGCTGGTGTGGGCTGAATGGGCTGAATGGCCTGTTTCCATACTATAGGGACTCTATGATGAGATGGAATACAAGAAAGAGATACAGGGCTGGGTGGTGTCATATAAAGACAACAGTTTCTCTCTCTCAACAGTAACAAAATGGAGGAGCTAAGTCATTGGCTTCAGGAAACAAGATGGAGGGCCACCACTGTCTGCATCAAAGGAGGTGGTTGAGAGCTTCAACTTCCTGGCAGTGACGATCACTGAAAATCTGTCCTGGTCCACCCCTGTTGATGCAATGGTCAAGAAAGCCCAACAATGCCCCTACCTCCTCAAGGGGCCAAAGAAATTTGGCATGTCCATAAAGTATTTCACCAGATTTTATAGAATCACCAATAGGAAGCACTCTATCCAGATGCATCACAGTTTGGTATTCGCTCTGCCCATTTGTGAACACAGCTCAGTCCATCACACAAGCCAGAAATAGTACAAACTGCTGATGATGGAGTTAGAGATAATATAGTGTGGAGCTGGAGGCACATAGCAGGCCAGGCAGCATCGGCGGAGCGGGAAAGCTGATGTTCTGAAGAAGTGCCCCTCATCACACAAGCCAATCTTCCATCCATTGACTATCTATACGTCTTGCTGCCTCAGAAACACAGCTAACATAATCACAGACCCTTCCCACCCTAGTTATAATCTCTTCTGGCAGGCAGAAGATACAAAAGTTTAAATACATGGACCAAAAGGTTCAAGACCAGCTTCTTCCGCGCTATTATTAAACTTCTGAATGAACCTTTCAAACTTCATATTTAATGTCGATTTTGCTCTTTGTGCACCTTTTCTGCAGCCACAACATTGTACTCCTCACTCTGTTCTATTATCCTAATGCACTTTGTACAGTATACTCTACTTGTACTGCACGCAAAGCAAAACTTTTCACTGTATCTAGAGAATACATGACAATAATAAATCAAATCACAAATCAACACAAGTCATTGCTGCTACATCTTTAGGCACCTGGACTGACCACTACCACTAAACTCTTTCCAGAATTTATTTAATCAAGCTTGGCATTCATGCTGGCGAAAGCTCATCTTCTTTGCTGGTCGCCAATTTGTAAGTAACCCCGTTGTTTTCGGTTTTTTTATCAGCTCTGCAAAAACAAGACACATATTAAGTGAAAACAAAATACACCCCATGAGCAACAAAGGTCTAATTTATCAGTCTAATCCTACATTTTACGGAACTCTGCCAACAATCCTTTACCAAAGCAAAAGAAGACAGGTGTAAGGGGATTTTATTGCTTGAAAGATTAAAGAACAAAGAGTGATTTTGACACACAAAATGAGTTAGAGTGCAGGATTACTATTTCAGGGAGAGTGAAGATCTGGACCACAAAACCCCTTGCGTTCTACACTATGGGAAGGATGTGAAGGTATTGGAAAGAGTGATTCATGAGATTGTTTCCAGGATTGTGGAATTTAGTTATTTAAGTAGATATGAAAAGCTGAGTTTGTTTTCACTGGAGAAAAAAATGATTGGCAGGAGATTTCACTGAAGTATTTAAAACCATGTCTGGAAAGAACAAAGTATTGAAAATGCTGACACTCATGAAAGGATTGAAAATTGAGAGAATACGAATTCAAATGAACTGATAATAGAAACAAAAGTGCCATGCAAAAAACTGGAATCTGGCATCGGGATGCATCACTTGAGAGTGCAACGGTGACTGGTTCATTTGAAGCTTTGAAAAGGAATTTAGTCGGTTCGGTTAAAAGGTTAGATGAACAGAGATTCAGTAGCAGACATTTAGAGGCATCTTTCAGAACACACAGAATAGGTACACTCCAACAACTAAGAAAAATTCCAAGGGATGGACCCACTGTCTATGATTAACTAGAAATGCTAAAGATCCTATCATGACTAAAAGCAAAAAAAGTATATCATTGTTCAAAGTTAGGTGGCAAAATAAGGTTTAAACAGAATATAAAAAAAGCAAAGAATGACCAAAAATTAACAAGGAGGGAAAAATTAGAGTAAGAGAGAAAGCTGGCAGCATATTGGACTGGATAGAAGATTGGCTTCTTAACAGGAAGCAGATTAGATATAATGGGTTATTTTAGATTTGAAAATGTTGTGGGGGCTGTTTCACAGAAGACCTCAAATGGTTACAATTTATATAAATGACTCACATGAAGAAACAGAATCTCCACAGTGCAGAAAGAGGTTATTTGGCTCATCAAGTCTGTGCCAACCCCCAAAAGAACATCCCACCCAAACAGTGTCCTCACCCTATCCCCACATTTCCTATGGCTAATCCACTTTGCCTGCACATCTTTGGGCGGTTGGAGAAAATCCATAAAAACATAGGGAGAATGTGCAAACTCCACACGGATAGTTGCCCAAGTCCTTAAGTGAACCTGAAGCCCTGGCACTGTGGGGTAGTAGTGCTAACCACTGAGCCACTGTGCCACAGCGAAGGGAAAGAAGGGTTTCTTGCCAAATTTTCTGAAAACATATAGGTAGGTTTTGAAGAGCACGTAAGGAGACTGCAAAAAAGATACAAATGAGTGGGCAAAGATGTGGGAAATGGAGTATAATACTGAAAAATAGAAATTGTCCATATTGGCAGAAAGAATACAAAAGAAAAATTATCGACATTTTGAGACTGCAGAACTTTTGAGTTGCAGAGAGATCTGGAAGTTCTGCATAAATCACAAAAGGTTAGCTTGCAGATATTATGAGATAATTAGGAAAGCTAACAAAGTACAATCACTTATCACAAGGGCAATACAAAAGTAGGCTATGCTTCAATTATGTATGGCATTGGTGAGACCATATCCAGAGTACTGTGTACAGTATGGTCTCTTCATATAATGAAGAATGTAAGTGCATTGGAGACAGTCACAGAAAGTTTACTGACCTAATACGTGAAATTGGGAAGGCAGGTGACCATCTCTTATAGGGAACAAATGGACAGACTGTGCTTGTAGCTACTGCACTTCAGTAGAGAATGAGGTGACTTGACCGAAACATGTAACATACAAGAGGACTTTACAGGGTGAATGAGGAGAGGACGTTTCCTCTTCTGAGAGAATCTAGAATGAGGGGATATGTTTAAAAATCAAGGGTCATTCATTTAAAACAGAGATGAGACAAACTTTTTTCTTTCCATTCAGAGGGTTGTGAATTTTTAGAACTCTCATCCTGAAAAGAGGTGGTAAAATATTTTTATTTCTGGTGAACATTTTTACAGCAGAAGTCAATAGATCATTGGTAAATAAAGGGCGGTGAAAGTTTATCAGCGGTAGGCAGGAATGTGAATTTAAAATTACAATCATCAGTGATGATCTTACTGAATGACAGATCAGGCTCGAGTAGCTGAATATTGCTGCTCCATTTCTGCACTTTTTAAAATGTATTTTAAAAGGAAGAACATTCTGAGTCACTCGGAGAAAGAAGGTGGGAGAATGGCACTATGTCAGCTGCTTATCTGGAGAGTCAGAGCAGACACACTGGGCAGAATGGCCTTCTTTTGCATTGTAACAATACTGAGATTGGCAAATAGAAAACAATGTAGGAAAATGTGAAATTGCCTATTTTAGCAAGAAGAATAAAAAAAAGACCTAAAATGGTGAGCGGTTGCAGAGTTCTAAGATAAAGGGGGTTCTGGATGCCAAAGTGCATGAATCATAGAAGGTGCAGCAAGTATCAGGAAAGCTAATAGAATGCTACAGCTTATTGTCAGAGGAATTTTTATGCTTCAGTACAGAAGTCATCTAACTTGTAGAAGAATATTAATATGTTGGAAGCAGTTTGGAGAAGGTTTAGCAGACTAATATCAAGAATGAGCGGATTGACTTGAGGAAAAACTAGACAGGTTAGGCCTGTATTCTCAGGAGTTTAGAAGAGTCAGAGTGACTCAATCACAATACATAAAATTCTGAGGGGACTTGATAGGATGTTTTCCCTTGGAGAATCTATGATGAAGAAGCACATTTTTTTTGGCCCTCAAAGGAC
Organism: Stegostoma tigrinum; assembly: GCF_030684315.1. NCBI lineage: Eukaryota > Metazoa > Chordata > Chondrichthyes > Orectolobiformes > Stegostomatidae > Stegostoma > Stegostoma tigrinum. Next base: position 1,018,355 of record NC_081389.1, on the reverse strand, counting down.
CTCTCTGCATTTCTTTGGAATGCCCTTCCTCAAAAGGCAGTGCATGCAAAGAGGGAATTAAGACAGAGGGAGATTGATTCTTGGTTACTAAGTATTTGAAAGATCATGGGAGATGTGAAGGAATCTGGAGTTGAGGTTAAAGTCAGACCAGGCTGGATATTATTGGATGGTGGAGCAGCTCAATGGGCCAAGTAGACCACTCGTCTTCTTTGTTCATGTATTTGCACTGCTTGTGCCATCAGCTGCCAAGGCCCCAAGCTCTGCAATTCCCACCCTCAGTCTCCCTGCATCTTGACATGAGTTGTTTGTTTTAAAATGTTCCCAAAAACCTTCCTGAGTAAGAACCTCTTTATATAGGTCCACGTCTGAACATGCTCCTGGGAAGCATTGTAGTTTACTTTAGTTGATTAAAAGTGATATATGACTTAACTTTGCTTTTCTTATGGTGGTATGAGGGGGAAAAAATAAATTCCAGATACAAACATCTCCTTTGATTACAGAGCATCCTATTAACAGGTTCTATTGAGATACTCAAAGTCCAGCATGTTAAACTTTTACCTTTTCCGAAGGAAGAAAACGGTCAGAGCTGAAGCAACCATGACACACAGCACACAACCCAAAGTGATGGTCAGGATTACACCTGCACAGAAAAAGCACCCACAATTAGTCCAGGCTAACAGCTATACCATTTACACAGAATATTAAACCTCACTTTAAGGAGGGTTTCGGTATTAGTTAATATTGGGTAATTGAATTCAGAATTATTCCTCAGTTAAAGGGTTAAGAAGACAGGCTGCAGATCTCAGCTGAAGTCTTATCTTCTCCCTGTAAGTTCAGAACTCAAAACGATGCCCACTTTGAACAAATATTTACAACAGGAGACCATTAGACTTTGAAATCATCCACCATCTGCTGAACCCTGCAGTAAACAAGCAGCTCAGCACAGAGCCTGAGCATGAGAGATTAAATACCTTAATGTCAACAAACAGACAATGTTCTGCTATCATCACTTCATTATTGAAGCCCTCTCAATTATTGAACCTTGCAAGGATGTACTATGTGCAGACTCCCTGCTTTTAAGACAAAAGCTCCGAGTTTGAATCCCAAACCAGATTTTGACAGCCAAGGAAGGGAAGTCAATAACATGGCAAACTGGTTGACAATTCGCCAGAACATCCTTTCAACATGCCGATGGCAGACAGTAAGCCAGGTGTCGGAAGAACAACAAAGCCTCTACAATCATTGTCCACAACTCTGCAATACATGTTGAAAAACATGCATTGTCTCAGCAGATAATGGGAACTGCAGATGCTGGAGAATCCAAGATAACAAAGTGTGAAGCTGGATGAACACAGCAGGCCAAGCAGCATCTCAGGAGCACAAAAGCTGATGTTTCGGGCCTAGACCCCTGAAGTCGGAGTGATTGATATTACAAAACTATCAAAGTTACCAACCTCTCCCCACAGACCTGCGGTTCCAGAAAGACTGGATGGACATCACAATATTAAACAGGAAGAACGTTCTGCTTAGTGCACCTGTAGTGACAGAGAAGCTGGTGTGTGTGCATGTGTGGTGGGAATGTGGGGGAAATACATCATTTGAGCATTTCAGTGTGAATGCAACCTACTCCTCATCATTTTATAAACTTTTATAAGGTCGCCTCTAATTCCTACATTCCAGTGAAAAACGTCCCAGTCTGTCCAAACCTTCTGTATAACTCAAATCTTCTACACCCAGCAACATTCTGAGAAATATCTTCTGAACCCTCTCCAGCTTAATCTTGCCTCCATGATCCTGTCAGTCAGCATGCCCCATATACCGACGACCTGCCTTTTTTGGGGGAGTAGAGATGGCGTGGGGGGGTATATTCTCAGATCTCCTCTAAACCACGTGCTCCTCACTTAAGACTTGCGTGTTAGAGTCTGAAGACATGTCTGCCACATTCATACAATTCACTCTGTCTCTGCCTCTCAAACCTACATATCTCATTCCACCTCCTCTGCTCCAGGGAAAATAGCCAGCTTATCGAGTCTCCCCTCTTAATTGAAATTTAAATCCTAGCGAATCTCTTGTGTAACCTCTCCAGTGCAATCATGTCCTTCCCATTGTGCAATGACCAGTATTGCACACAGTATTCTATCCAATGTTTTATAAAACTGGAACAAGATTTCCTCACTCCTATTTCTACATCTTGATATTGAAGGTATAGCGATTGTAAGGATGTTGCCCAGGTGAATGTCACGGGGTGTTAATCTGGTCCAATCAGGGACTCCCGGCTGACAGATATAAACAAGAATGTCAGAGGTTCTGTTCACCCTGAGACCCGGCTCTGAAGAACCTGGATCAGTGTCAAAGGCTCTCGGTGTACCAGTCCATAGATCCCTGAAGGTGTCAGCCCAGGTAAATAGGATGGTGAAGAAGGCATCCAGGACGCTTGCCTTCTGAAATGGGCTGCTCTCATTGTGTAAATAAAGGGTCACTCGGTGATGGGATACCAGCCTCTGGAGATTTATTTCAGAAGGCAAGCGTCCTATATGCCTTCTTCACCATCCTGTTTACCTGGGCTGACACCTTCAGGGATCTATGGACTTGTACACCAAGGTCCCTTTGTTCCTCAGTACTCTCAAGGGGGCAACCATTCACTGGGTACAGCATTGCCTTATTAGACTTCCCAAAATGCATCATGTATCCAGATTGAATTCCTTCTGCCACCGCTTTGCCCAATTTACCAGCTGATCAATATCAGACTGTAGACTCAGATGATTCTTCTCATTGTCAACAACACACCAATTTTCATGCCATCTGCAAACTTGTTAACTATACCTTCAACATTCTCATCCAATTCGTTAACGTACATTACAAACAGCAAGTGTACCAGCACTGATCCCTATGATACACTGCTGATGACATGCTTCCAATTACAAAAACAATCCTCTTTGTCTCCTATTGTAAGCTAATTTTGGATCCAGTCTGCCAATTTGCCTTGGATACCACGGTCTCTTACCTTTTGGACCAGTCTTCCATGTGGGACCTTATCAAATGCCTTACTGAAGTCAACATAAACCACATGAACAGCACAACCCTCATCAATATATTTAGTTACCTGTCCAAAAACAAATAAATAGTCAGACAGGATCTCCTCTAGCAAATCCTTCCTCACTATCCCTAATTACTGCCTTTCTAAGCATTGATTAATGACGTCCTTCAAATTTTTTCTCAATAATTTCCTGAACACTGACGCCACACTAACTGGTCTATAATAACCTGGCCTATCCCAGTGCTGCCCTTCTTGAGCTAAGGATCTGCATTAGCTATCCTCCAGTAATCTGGCACTTTACCTGCGGCCAGTAAAATATTAAATATATCTAAGGGCAATGATCTACCTTCTTGAACCACTACGGTTCATCTGGTAAAGGTGTCTACATAATGTTATGGTAGGATTTTGAGCCAGTGGTAACGAAGGAATAGCGATATGTTTCAAGTTCAAAATGGTATGTGAAACGGTGATAATGCTCCCATTACATAATGCTCCTGTTCTCGGTTTGGATGCCATGGTTCTGGGAGGTTCTGTTGAAATGAGTTTGGCAAGCCACTGCACTGCATCTTGTAGATGGTGCACACTGCAACACTGACGGTAAATGATCCGCACCACAGGCAGAAATCAAAATGGATGATTTTGCAGTTTGGTGAGCTGTGTGTTCAACTCCTGCAGAAACTGCTCCCAGCATTTTAGTCTCCAGAACAAAAAATAACTGGAATTTGCATTGACCACAGGAGCTGCTGGGCTCTCTGCAGCCCATTGCTGTAAGCACTACAAGCTGAATTGACAAGAGCTCCTACCAGCAGCAGCTGTGGGACTGGTAGTGGCTGACTATGTACTGGCAGAACTGAAAACAAAACGTGCTGGAGATCACAGTGGTCAGGCTGCATCTGAAGTCACCTGATGTTTTATGTCTAGCTGACATTATGTGCTGGCAGCACCTGCAGAGGGCAGTATGACACAGATCAGTGAAACATTGTATTATCACACATCAGGGTCCGAGAAAGCTAATAGATATTGGTAGAGATAAGCTGCCCATTTTCACTGCTGCCTATTAGGGGGTCTCCAAATCTCCAACTGTTTGTACATAGAGAGAGGCACATTTACTGAGTTCTTCATGCGTTTTCTTCTGGATTTGGCACCACTAGCAAGGCCAGCATTTGTTGTCCATCCCATTTGCCTTCAAACTGATTGGCTTGCTAGGTCTTTTCAGAGGGCAATCAACCACTTTGGTGTGGGTCTGGAATCACATTTGGCCAGAACAGATACAGATAGTAGATTTCCCTCCCGAAAGGATATTAGTGATGTATTTATTGAATGTAAAATTGCACAAACCTACAACCCCAACACATTAGCCTGGGCGTCTAGCTTACTGATTCAGTGACACTAACACCACATCAGTATCTCCTCGTGTTTATTTTCACTGAGGATAGGCCCTAGAGTAATAATTTCGGCTTTCTTGGCTTTTAATTCACTGAGTAGAGAGGATGTTTTCAGTCTGCCAGATCCTTTTGACCATTAATTTTGAGAAGTTGTCAATCTGTTCATGCTTTGCTTATAGCTGATGGAGTCTAGAAAAGTAAGAGGTGACTTGATTGAATTCATCCCAAGGGATCTTGAGAGGCCTAATATTGAGAGGTCACTGTTTAAAAATCAGGACCTCACATTTAATACAGATTAGGTAGAAGCAGAGTCCTGGAGTAATTTTTTTAAGACAAAGATAGACAGATTCTTGTTAAGCAAGGGGTGAGAAAGGTTATTAGAGTTAGGTGAGAATGCAGATTTGAGGTTACAATCAAATTAGCCACAATCTTACAAAATGGTGAAACAGGATCAAAGTTGGGTGAACGCCCTACTCCTCTCCCAGTTCACATGTTTATTCAGAATGAAAATAATAAGCCACTGATGAGTAGAATATATTTTGCAGTGTACAGTTCAGGAGTCTGCAGTATCTGTCAGTTCATACAATAAAGCGCCAAGTAGAATACATGTTAAACATTAGACATCCGTGTAAATGTTGGTAGTAAGTAGATCACATGCACTGCAGAATTACATGCAAGAATGAAATGCTGGGCAATATTAGTGAAGAAAATCAAAGCAGCAACACAGCAAGACTGGACACCAGATGCTTTGATTTTTCGAAATGAAACCAGTTGGAATGGAAATATGATTCAATGTCATTAAGTAATGATCAGGCCTTCGGGCAAGAATGTTGAAAGCAGCTTCAGAGGAATACTACAAAACAGGAAGAGTTACGGCATGCGCATATAATCACAATAATGAACTAAAAGCAAGTAAAGCAGAAAAGAAACTTGATACCACGACAACGGTCAAGCAAGCCTTACACATAGAAACAAAACATTACCGAGTGTCAGCTTATGTTCAGCAGTTAGGCTGTCTGAAAAATAAAAGAAAGTTGTATTAGTATTAATACCTGTAACACCATGCCTGTAACAATTTGTATATGTATTATCTCATATTAACTTATTTTACAGCACTTGGTTTTTAGATTTAGTCATCACACTGCTGCTTGTGGAATCTTGGCCTACCCAGTTTGCTGCCATATTTCCTCACTTTCACAACAAAGACTGCACTTCAAAACTGCTTCAAAAAAGGGATGATGGTCTCAGCATCAGGTAGGCCATTTAGGACTGAGATCAGAGGAAATATCTTCATTCACACCGTGGTGGAACTATGGAATAACCAACTACAGAGAGCTATGGAGCCTATATTTAAGAATATTCTAGATAATAAAGGTATCAAAAGATATGACAGAGTCAGGGATTTCAATGTTGAGATAAAGGAACAGCTACAATCACATTGAATGGTAAAGCAGCTTAATGAGCTGAATAGCCTGGTCCTGTTTCTCATGTTTCTATAAAAACTCAAGTGAGAAGAAGTGTGAGTAAATGAAAGACATCTCATTCCTAAAGGTCTTACAGTCAGAAAGCTTAGTTTGGTGTCAAAAAACTCCATGTACTTTGAGTGAGGTATTGGAACAGGAACACATCGTGCCCTGTGCTAAATGGAACTCTACACCATTGCAAATCTCAGTGCACTAGGCATACACTGGGTCAAAAACAAAGTTGCTGGAAAAGCTCAGCAGGTCGGCAGCATCTGTGGAGGAGAAAACAGAGTTAACGTTTCGGTTCCAAAGACCCTTCTTTGTAAAAGCCATTTGTGTGTCTGGAGGAATATTAAGCTATTTGATTAAAGAGCATTGCACACCTTCTCTAAATGTGATATGCTTCAGTTCAGACCCAGTCAAGGTGGAGTCTGAGACCTTTTTACATACAGGTTGCATGATATGACTGTGAAATATTATGAACATATACGCACTAATGGGGAGACACAACACAAAACAACTGAAACCCAAATGCTCGCGCGAACCCCTAACCCCCTCTGCCCCCAGCACACACCAACCCCCTGTCTAAATCCTACTACTCAGACCCCTGTTTCCAATTTGGAAACACTAATAGAATTTTTTGCTCAAGTTAGGTTTTCCTTACAGACTGGGCACGGCTGTGTAAGATCACTAAGTGTTCTTTAAAAAGCTTTTACAGGTCCCATTACTTAATGCAGCAAAGCCTTCCTGCGTAATCAGCCTCTGTATTTCCTGGATTATTGTAGTGAACTGCTCTACTCAGTGGTAATCTGACATTTCTGTACAACAAATGGTTTATTTGTTCCTGAGTTGTGACTAATATTGACGAAACAGCACTTATTCTTCATTCCATAATCTCAAGAGTGGAGTAGTGCCAATGATAGCTTGTAAAGGCAGTCTCCTCTTCCTGGAGACACTAGTGAACCAGCTTTGGTCCTTATGGCAATTCCATAAGTTTCATGCTCACTCCTCTACTCTATAACTCAAAATGACCACATTCACTGAATTCAGTTTCATAATTGAACCATAACCTGATCCACTTACATGAGCCATATTTATCCACTCCACCAGTGTCTCCCCACCCTGTAATCAGCCTCACCCACAACTAATGATGCATGAATTCATCATAGCAAAGAGGTTTCCTCAGCAAGAATAGTCTCTCACCAGGTTTCAAATCACTTTTCTTTTAAAGGGGAATATTGTGATGAAATGTTTGTGGTTTCAGAAGGTTTTGGTCCAGCTGAAGACTTACATACCCGACAGGTCCCACAAAGTGAGTACTACACTGTGGGAGATGGCGAGATATTAAAGCAAGCCGCCTGCACCAAAGATTTCACCATTGGTTTGGAAAGAAGGAAGTTCTCCTGGTGACCTGCATAATATTTATGTGCAGCTAATATCATAAATTCAGATTGACTGCCTTTTATCAGTTTATGGAAAATTATATGTTATAGCAGTACATCAGTATCATAATTTCAAAAGTAACCTCAACACCAAGGAATTAACCCTGACCTTTGGACATTGGAGCTCAGAAAACTGAAGTATGGATTGTTTCCAGGTTCCAAACCTGCACCAAGTGGGAAAAACAGCCAGGCAATGGAATGTTGGCAGGAGCATCCACTTTAATGCCATGGCAAATGGTGGAATGCAAGAACAAGGAATAGAATTAGCCCGCTTGGCCCTTGGGCTGGCTCTACCGTTCCATAAGATCATGACTGATCCAGTTTTGCTCTTATGACACTTGGGCCCTTATCAATCAAAAACCTGTCTCAACCAGCCTTCAACATATTCAATGACACTGCACTCTGGGTAAAAAAAAGTTCCAAATGTTGACGATCATCAGAGAAAAATTTCCTCCTCATTCCTGTCTTAAACATTTATTTCTTATCGAAACAAAAAGATTCTGAGTGGCTTTGTCGGGATAAGAGTTTGAGAGGATGTTTCCTCTAAATTATTATTGGGGAGGCAATGGCCTGGTGGTATTATTGATGGACTGTTACTCCAGAGACCCAGATAATGCTCTGGGGACGTGGGTTTGAATCCTGCCACAGCAGATGGTGGAATTTTAATTCAATAAATATCTGGAATTAAGAATCTATTGATAACCATGAACCCATTGTCAATTGTCAGAAAAGCCCATCTGGTTCACTAATGTCCCTTAGGGAAGGAAAGTGCCATCCTTAACTGGTCTGGGCTACATGTGGCTCCAGACTCACAGCAATGTGGTCGACTCTGAACTGCCATCTGGGCAATTAGGGATGGCTAATAAGTGCTGCCTGGCAAGTGATGCTCTCATCCCGTTAATAAATTTTAAAAACCCAACCTAAAACTATTGGGCACTGTTTTAAATAGGGGCTCTCCAATTAAGATGGAACGAGGAGGAATTTCTACTATGTGGAGGAATTTCTAATCTTTAACGCCTGCTGCCCAGAAAGCGGTAGAGGCAGGGTGATATTCAAGGGCGAGTTAAACAGATTTTTGATTGTCAGGAGAGCCAAGGATTATGGAAAAAGGAAGGAACGAGGCATTACAATGGACGGCCGTGGTCTCCTATCGAATGCTAGAGCAGTATGGAGGGACTGAATGGTCCACTCCAGCTCCGATTTCTTATGAGCCTATGATTTAAAATGTACCACCCTGGTGTCCTGAATTACGATTTAAATGAGCCCAATGAGCCCTGTTTGTAGAGGTCCCACCTTCCCCAGAATGAGGCCCAATTGTCCATGTACCTGAAGCCCTCCCACCTGTACCATCCCTGCAGCCACTTGTTCAGGTGAAATCTCTCCCTGTTCTTTGCCTCGTTATCACGTGGTACAGGTGACAAACCAGAGATGACCACTCTGTTTGTTCTAGCTCTCAGCTTCCACCCGAGCTCCCTGAAATCCTGCCTGACTTCCCTATCCCTCTTTCTACCTACGTCGTTGATCCCTCATAAGTGGGCCCAGAGGTAGGATGCAGTCATGGAACCAGCTCGTCCCGTCATTTTGGCCTTGTCCTTGCTCCTACGTTTGGTTATTTGCATGCTTTGCGTCAGGGTGTAAGACCTGTGAGCCTTGACAATCTTTTTTTGAAAGTGAGCCAATTCAGTCCTGTCTATGCGAGTACGCAATTTGCATCAGTTGTCACTGCTGTTCCCTCACTTACACAACCTTCCTCTTCCAAATAACACATGACTCACTGTCCAACTATTTTCCAATTTATTAAAATGTAATACCTCACATTTATCCAAATTAAGCTCCTACTGCCAATCTTCTGCCCATTGACTCAATGGATCAAGATTGTTTTGTAATCATAGATCACCTTTTTTCACTGTCCACTCTACCACCAACCCTGGTTTCATCTGCAAACTTACTAACTATGCTTTCTATATTCTTATCTAAATCATTTACATAAATGACAAACAAACAAAACAATTACGCTGCTGGGTGACTCAGGCCACGTGCAGAACTACAGCACTCACCTTCGTGGAATGAGATGAGCACTTCCCGCTCCCAAAGCTCCTGAACATGTCTGTAATTGTTCACCATTTCTGTTTGATTGGCTTCTTCCATTCGTGAGAAGTATAAGTCTTTTTGTAACTCTGACAGCTGGTGACAGATCAAACAGTTCCTGTTACTGAAGAGCTGAGCCAAGAAAGAATTCTTATGGCACATTTCTGGTGATTTAAATATTCCAGAGACGAAAAGAACCAATGGTAAAGTCCTATCTCCACTTCTGCCAATGTGCATCATTCCTAAGTTGGTAATACTTAACTTATTCCCTGCCTAATGGCTTGGTTCATCTTCCTGGGATGAGGGTGGAAGGTGGTGGAGGAGGCAGTGACACTGCTGAATACCTACCTACTACTCATCCAGTAATCTGAAACTGCAGGGTCTAAAGGAACCAGGTATCAAGCATAGCAGTCAGAAGTGATCCGACATCACCGGTACAGAAAGTACTGCAGCCTAATATGAAATACACGATGGCTAGATGCTTAAAAAATAATTTTGTCATAGGATAGAATCAATGTGGATTTATTAAAGACAATCATGTTTCACAAATATGAAAAGGGTTTTTTTTTAGGACATCACTAGCAAAGTTAATAAGGTGGATCCAATGGATGTTGTGTATATGAATTTTCAGAAGGCTGCTGATAAAATTCCATACATGATGTCAGTCAACAAAACTAACATGCATGGGATTGTCATTAATATATTAGCATGCATTGAGGGTTAGTTAACAGGCAGAAAGCAGAGAATAAGAATAAATGGGCCATTCAAAGGTTGCCAGGCTGTGATCAAGGGGGTGCCAGAAAGATCGGGGAGGCAATGGCCTAATGGTATTATCGCTGGACTGTTAAACCAGAGATACAGGGGACCCAGGTTCGAATCCCGCCACGGCAAATGGTGGAATTTGAATTCAATAAATATTTGGAATTAAGAATCTAATGATGACCATGAATCAATCGTCAATAAAAACCCATCCGGCTCACTAATTTAAGGAACAAAACTGCAATCCTTACCTGGTCTAGTCTACATGTGACTCCAGACCCACAGCAATGTGATTGACTTTAAACTGCTGTCTGGGCAATAAATGCTGCTTAGCCAGCGCCACCCTCATCAGTTTGAGGTTTGGTCACTCATTGTACCAGGGATGTCAGCAGTTGCAAACACTTGCAATAACAGTGAGCAGGAGAATCAGGGTGGCAACCCCTCTAGAGTGCCACATGGCCATGAGACTCAATTACTGAGGCAAGTTTGGAACAATCGCATGAGAAAACTTGGTTAGCCTCACAGACAGAAATGAAACTTGACAAAAATGAGTGTTAGCTGATTTCTGGTTAAATTTAGCCTGTGCTTGGTTTCCTCAAAAGATATTCTCTTGCCAACCAATAATCAAATTCCAACTAGTTATAAAATAAAAGTAACATATAATGATGTACACAAGATTCTATTAGAATTTTTATGGAAACATTGTCAGGAAATGATAACATAAATTTTAACCTTGCTTTCAGATCCAACTATCTGAGCAAAAAGGAAAGATACTTATTCAAGATCATTCTGCAGGAGTGAATGGGACCAGCCTTTGTTCGCATCTTGAGCTGTGAATGATCACTCACTGCGCTTAGACTGAGACTGAGAGGTTGGACAGGCTCAAAGCTATCAAAGTACAGTATTGTCATGCTGAGAAAGAATAACATTGAAACTCCCATGCATGAAACCTATATTTTAAAAGCAAAAAATTCTTCAAAAGGTTTTGTATTTGGCGAATGAAATTTTTGTTGAAGTACTCTATTTACACATCAACGATGTTTGTGCAGAATTTCCACAGGGTGAATGATTGAAGCAGAGACCCAAAACCCATTGACCAGACCTAAAAACAATGATTGTTACAAAATTGTTGACAGGATAATTTGATGCTGGTCACCGGGCAGTCAGCAAAGAAACTATCAATAATCACACAAAGACTACTCCAACAGACATTCTTTCATGGACTAGCACAGCACAGGAGGTAGCCATTCAGATCGTCCATCTTTATCTTCTTCAGGTCTTTATCCCAGTCCTGCGCATATTCCTGGATATCTGCTTCAAGTTGGTACATTTCAAGATCTTTACACTGTGTAATCGAAGCATTTTGTACAGTAATCCCAGGGAAGAGAGAAAGGAGTGTAATCAGATAATTGAGTCACTATTCTTGTGCTGTGCTAAAGAATGATTCCAGATTCCCATTAGCTGGAGATGAGCAATTTTCTAGCCTTTCATTATTGGGTAGATTCTGTGATTTTACACTCGGAGCAAGCACCCAGGTTTGAAAAGAGCTGGGCAAGCAAAATTCAGCTGAATAGCTGCATCTGCCCCACTCCACATTCACCACAAAGGTATCTCCTTGCTGGGTGGCACACCACTGTGACTATGGAAATAATGTAGACTGGCACAACAGACGAGGGCTGCTTTATACAAGCTCCAGCCAGTTTGTGGGACATGGCAACTGTCAATATGCAACAGAATTATTCAACAGTTAATATTCATGCTTATGCACCGATTAAAGAAAGAAACTTGTCTGTGAAGGTCAAGCCCAGGAATTCAGACAGAGGTTATCAGAGTATTTTGCAATAAAGTGGATAAATTAGTCACACAAATTATTATAAGGTTAACATGACATAGTTGAGAATTAAAGAGATGTGGCTTCAGAGTGATCAGGGGTGGAGTCAGTATATCCTGGGGTATCCATTTTTTGGAAGGACAGACAAAGTAACAGAGGTGGGGTAACATTTCTGGTTAAAGAAGACATAATGCAATAGTGAGGAAAAATATTAGCTCTGGCGAAGTAGAATCTATATGGGTAGAACTTTGAAACAACAGTGGGCAGAAAATGATTGTGGGAGTTTTGTATCGATCTCAAACTGTAATGGTAATGTAGGGGAAGGCATTAAACAGGAAATTAGAGACATAAGCAACAAATGTACAGTTGTAATTATGGGCGACTTTAATCTCCAATATACTGGGCAACTTAAATCAGTAACAATACTGTAGGGGAGGAATTTGTGGTATGTGCACATGGTGGTTTTCTGGATTAATATGTTGAGGAACTAACTAGAGAACAGCCATAACAGACTAATTAATTGCACAATGAGAAAGGAATAATGGTAATTTAGCAATGCGAGGCCTCTTGGGGAAGTGTGATCAAAATACAGAAGAATTCTTCACCAAAATGGAGGGTGATGTTTTGGTTCTGAATCTAAATAGAGGAAACTACAATGACATGAGACGTGAATTGGCTATGATAAATTGGAGAAAGCTACTTAAATGTATGATGCAATGAAAAATGGTGAAGATTTAAAGAGTGTTTGAATGAACTGCAACAATTGTTCATTCCTGTCTGGTGCAAAAACAAAAACAAAGGAAAGATGGCACAATCATGGCTAACAAGGGAAATTAGGCATGGTATTAGATCCAAGGAAGGGCATATAAAGGCATACAGTTTAGATTTCAGCAAAGGAGAACAAAGAGATAGATTAAGAGGGCCAAAAGAAAGTATGGGAGTAAGCATCCAGGGAACATACAAATGAATTGTAAAAGCTTCTACAGGTATGTGAAGAGAAAAAGATTAGTGAAGATAAATGTCAGAAACCCCTTAGTCAGAAATAGGGGAATTTATAATGGACAGAAAAGAGACGGCAAACCAATAAAGTACATATGTTCGCTCTGCTTTCTCAAAGGAGGACATAAATAACATCTTAAAAATATTGGGAAGATCCACAGGGAGGCAGGAGCCAAAGGAAATCAGTATTAATAGGGAAATGATGTTGGGAAAGTTGATGGGATTGAAGACACATAAATCCTCAGGGCACAATAATCTACATCCCAGAGAGCGTAAGGAAGTGGCCCTGGAAATAGTAGATGCATTGGTGGTCATTTTTCATGGAAGCATGGAAACAGTCCCTTCGGCCCACATATGACGACTAACAAACACCAAATTACACCGATCTCATTTATCTGAATAACTCTGGCATTTTAAGTGCTTGCTCAGATGCTTCCTAAATATTGTGAGAGTATCTGCCTCCACCACCATCGCAGGCAGCAAGTTCCCTATTTCCATCACCTGCTGGGTGAAAACATTTTCCACAGACTTCTCTAAATCACTTACCCCTCACTTTGAACTTAGGCCATCTAGTCTTAGACATGTCTGCTCTGGGTTAAAAATTCTCACAATCTACCCTGTTTATGCCTCTCAATCAAATACCGCTCTTAGCCTCCTCTGGTCCAGGAAAAACAAACCCAGCCGATCCAGTTTCATCTTGTAACTGAGAGGTCCTATCTCAGGTACCAGCCTGGTGAATCTCCTCTGCAGCTTCTCCAGTGCAATCATGTCCTTCCGATTGTGTGGTGATCAGAACTGCACATAGTATTTCATCTGTGGCCTAACCAATAGTTTACCAAGTTGTGACAAGACTTCCTTGCTCCTATATTGTACATCCTGAATATTGAAGGCAAACATCCCAAATGCCTACTGCACAACCCTGTCTACCTATGCTGACACCTTCAGGGATCAACAGACTTGCACACCCCATGTCCCTTTGTTCCTCAGCTCTCCCTAGGCACCATTCATTGTGTATATCCTTCTCTTATTAGGCCCACCCAAAATGCATCAACTTGCAATTATCAAGATTGAATTCCATTTGCCCTTGCTCTGCCCAATTTACCAGCTGATCAATATCATACTATGGCCTGGATTTTATAGACTCTGGGCCAGTTCTTATAGATCGGAGGTAGCTAATGTGGCCTACTATTTAAAAAAAAAAGAAATAGAGAGAAAACAGAGAATTTAGAACAGTTAGCCTGATATTGATAGTGGATAAAATTCTAGAGCCTCCTTTAAAATCAGGGACCCAGGTTTGGTTCACGCTTTGGTGACTGTCTGAGTGGAGTTTGCACAATATCCCAGTGTCTTGCTGGGTTTCCACCAGGTGCTCCCATTTCCTTCCTCAATCTGAAGATGTGCGGGTTATGGGGATTGAGAATCTAAATTGTCCTGTGGTGTGGAAAGATGTTGAGGCTAGGTGGATTAATGGGGTAACGGGGAAAGGGTGGTGGGGTGGGTTCTGGATGGGGTGCTGTACAGTGGATTGGTGCAGACCCAAATGGCCTCTATCTGCACTGTAGGGATTATATGATTCTAGAATATTTAATAGCAAACTATTCAGACAACCATAAGAGCATTGGACAGTCAGTATGGACTTATGAAAGAGAACTCATGCTTTACAAATTGGCTGGAACTTTTTTTGGAAGATGTAGTTAGTAGAGTTGATAAGAGGGAGCCAGTGGATGTGGTTTACTTGGACTTTCAGAGGCCTTTAATGAGGTCCCACATAAAAGATTAGCAGTACAAAACTGAAGAAAATGAGATTGGGGATAGTGTAATGACATGGATAGAGAACTGGTTGGCAGACAATAATGGAATACATGTATTTTCCAAGTGACATTTAGTAACTAGTGGGTTACAGCAGGGATGAGTGCTTGGAGCTCAGCTAGTCACAATCTTTATTAATGATTTTAGAGAAGGGAACAAAATGCAATATCTCCAAACTGGCAGATGACACAAAGTTAGTTGGGCAAGTGAACTGAGGAGGATGCAGAGACGTTTCACTGTGATTTAGACAAGTTGAGTGAATGGACAAATGCTTGGCTCATGAAGTATAATTTGGATAAATGTGAGATTATCTACTTTGGTAGCCAAAGCAGGAAGACATATTATCTGAATGGCTGAGTGTGCTTGGAATTGGTGGACTGACTGTATTCAAGTACTCAGTGAAAGGCCTAGATGAGTATGTTGCCACAGTCATGGACTTCATTAGCAAATGTGTGGAGGACTGTGTGCCAAAGAAGTCATTCCAGATATTTCCCAACTGGGAAACATGGATGAACCGGGAAATCCACTGCCTACTGAAGATCAAGTGTGTAGCATTCTAGTTGGACATCCCAGACCTGTACAGAAAACCCAGATATGACCTCCACAAAGCCATCAGAGATGCCAAGAGACAGTGCCAGACCAAGTTAGAGGCCCAAAGAAACTATGCAGACTCCCGCTGCCTGTGGCAATGTCTAAACAA
Organism: Stegostoma tigrinum; assembly: GCF_030684315.1. Lineage (NCBI taxonomy): Eukaryota > Metazoa > Chordata > Chondrichthyes > Orectolobiformes > Stegostomatidae > Stegostoma > Stegostoma tigrinum. Next base: position 1,002,842 of record NC_081389.1, on the reverse strand, counting down.
TGTAATAGGATGCAAAATGAAACAAATTAAGATAGAGGACAAAAACACATCCCTCCCTGATGCACTCCATGCTTTCTATGCTCAGGTCAAGCAGAATGCCAGCGTCACCTGCCCCGACAGCCCCAGACATGCCTGTTCCCTCTGTCACTGCTGCAGACGTCAGGTCGGTCTTCCTGAGGGTCAACCCATGAAAGCGACAGGTATAGACAGAGGTCCTGGTCATGCACTCGGATCCTGTGCGGGCCAACTGGTGGATGTATTCTATGACATCTACAACTTCTTCCTCCTACAAGCCAAAGTCCCCACCTGCTTCAAGAAGACCACCATCAACCTGGTACCAAAGAAAGCACATGCAACAGGCCTGTGGCTCTGACCTTCTTAATAATTAAGGGCTTTGAGAGGCTGGTCATGGCCCACATCAACTTGAGCCTCCCAGCCTGTCTCAACCCCCTGCAATTTGCCTACCAAGGTAACAGGTCCACAGCAGATGCCATTTCCTAGCCCTGCACTCATTTCTGGAATATCTGGGCAACAAGGACACCTGCTCATCGACTACAGTTCTGCCTTCAACACCATTATCCCCTCCAGGTGGATCTCAAAACTCCAACACCTCGGTCTTGGCTCCACCTTCTGCAAATGGATCCTTAGCTTTCTGGCTATAGATTGCAATCAGTGAAGATAGCCTTCATGATAATCCTCAACACTGGAGCCCTGCAAGGATGTGTTCTCAGCCCCCTACTATTCTCCCCCTACACCAATGACTGTGTAGCTAAATTCCAACAGAATGCTATCTATAGGTTTGCTGATGACACCATGATGGTATGTCAGATATCAAACAATGATGAATCAATATACAGGACGGAGAAAGAGGAGTTGGTGTCATGGTGCAACAATAACAACGTCTGTTTCAACATCAGCAAAACAAAAGAAATGATCACTAACTTCAGACAGAAAGGATGGGAACACACCTCCAACTACATCAACAGGATGGAGGTTGAGAAGGTCAAGAGGACTAAGTTCAAGGAGTGATGGTAACTGACCACCGGCCCTAGGTTTCCACGTAGATGTAACAGTCAAGAAGGCACAACATCTCTTCTTCCTCAGGCAGCTCAGGAAATTTGGCATGTCCATAAGGTCCCTCTCCAGCTTCTACAGATATTGTCCAGGCGCATAACAGCCTGGTACGACAACTGGTCTGCCTGGAACCATAAGAAATGCAGAAGGTTGTGTGCACAGCCCAGACCATCACAGAAGCCAACCTTCCGTCTATGGACTCCATTTACACTTCCTGTTGCTATGGAAAGGCTGCCAACATCAATGACTCCTCCCATTCAAGTGATGTTCTCCCACAACCTCTTCTGTCAGGCGTAAGATACAGCAGCTTGATCACATGCACCAACAGGCTCAGGAATAGCTTTTTCTCTGCTGTTATTGGACTGAGGAATGAACTCACTAATTTCAAATAATGTTGATCTTGTTCGTGTTGATTTTGCCTTGTACACCTCCTGTGTGGCGTAACCTGTATGCCTCACTCTGTACAAGCACCCTATAATCTCTATGTCCTTGTTTGCTATGATTTGCCTGTACTGCTTGCAAGCTGAACTTTTCGCTATGCTTATGTGCACATGACAATAAACCAAATCAATCAAATCAATTCATTGATACAGGGAACCGTGCAATGAGGGCTGGGTTTCCTTGTACAACAGTTGATGAAAGTAAGCACGCAGGTACCAAAGGAAGCTGATGTTATGACGGTGTTCATAGAATCCCAAGACAGACTCTTCAAAGAGGCCATTCAGCTCATTGAGTTTCACTGACCCTCCAAAGTGCATCCCATCCAAACTCCCCACCACCCAGCCCCCCTCCAATAAACCATACATGGGATTTTTATCTAGCTAATCCAGCTAGCCAGCACATGCCTGGACACAATGAAGCAATTTAGCAGGGTTAATCCACATTCCCTGCAGATCTTTGGACTTTGGGACGAAACGGGATCACCCAGAGGAAATCCACGCAAACACGTGGAGAATGTATAAACTCGAAACTGACAGTGGCCAAAGCCTGGAATCGAACCTGGGATGCCAACTACTGTGCCACCTGAGAAAATAGTGACAGGATTTGAGCACAAGGCTCGGGATATCCTGCTGCAATTGTACAGGGGCCTTGGTGAGACCATGCCTGGAGTACTGTATTTGATCTCGTTGCCTGAGGATGAATGTTCTGGCTATGGATCTACCAGACTGATTCTTGGAATGGCAGGCCTGACAGATGTCGTCATAAAGAGAGACTAGATCAGTTAGGACTATATTCATTGGAGTTTAGAAGGATCAGGGACATCTCAGGGAAACCTATAAAATTCAAACAGGAATAGGCAGGGCAGCCACAGGAAAAACATTCCCGATGACCAAATATCCCGAACAAGGGGTCACAGTCTAAGTGTACGGGGTAGGTCATTTTGGGATTGAGATGAGGAGACATTTCTTCATGCAGAGATTAGTGACTGAATGTATTTTCTGCTACAGAAAGCAGTTGAGGCCAAAACACTGAGTGTTTTCAACAGGAGTTGGATACAGTTTTCAGGGATAAAGGGATAAAACGGCAAGGGGAAGAAAGTGGAAACGGGCACTGAGTTGGATGAACAGTCATCATATTGGATGGTGTAGCAGGCTTGAAGGGTGGAGTGGCCTACTGCTGCCCTTATTTTCTATGTTTTTTAATCATAAGATCCAAATCAAAGGGTTCACTCTTATAGATATAAGGGTTTGGCCAGACTCCAGGGAACTGGCTTTGAGGTGGGATGAGGGGCAAGAGCAGTTGGTATCATTGCTGTTACATTAACCTGTTGTGCACGTGCTGGCATTGGTTACTTCCTGGGCAAGCTCAGGTCAGAGGGTACAAGAACTGGCCATCGCAAGTGAACTCTCATATTGGAAGTGCAAGAGATAAGTGAAACAAATACAAGCATAATGGAAAAAACAGATTCCCTTGTTTCACAAAAGTTCTTTGCACCTACCTGCTCGCTAGAAATTTGCACTGGTTTCCTGAAAACTGTCCACATCACACTGGGGTAACACGGAGGGGTGGTCAAGGATCCATTATAACGAAAGTATTCATCCAGTTCCCGAGGGAGAAGATCATTAATATTAAAACCAGGGATCTTGATCTCTTTACCTGTAAAAATACAGAGAAACCTGCTCCGAGACTACTGGCTAGTAAATACTACACACGGATCATGCCTTTTTGGAAAGTTCTTTAACAGACTACAACACCAGGCTCTGAGAGGAACCCTGCCAGGTCCCACTCCTACGATAAAGCATTAGAAACCCAGAGCTGCGATACCTCAGAAACAGCAAAAAATGATGAACCATGGTCTATCATGTTCAAATCTCGACTGAAATGCTGAAATAGACAGCAGAAATCAGTACATTTCTACAGTATTGCACATTGTCCCAAAGCTCTTCACACTAAATCAAATGTAATCATTATGCAAAGAAACACAAATTCCCTTTTTGGGAAGGCTGCACTGAATGTTTTGGCACTGGCATGAGGTTGACAGCTCCAATTCCCAGAGCCTAACCCTCAAAGTACAGGAACACAAGCAGCATGGACTACACATTCTCTATTCAAGTCATTTTTTTAATAGCTGTAGAACCCAGACATTTTAATGACAATAAATATGCCTGCGTGGGGAGTCAGATCAAGACCAAGACCACAGGGCCTAAGGGAGTTAGTCAGAGTTGGTCTGAACAGAAGGTCACTACTGTTGAGCTGCTCCTCCATGGGTTGCTTAGAAACTGGGGGAAGAGAGAGTCCGGGCAGTAGAGGCAACACAGCGACACAGCCCCAGACACACCTGTTCCCTCTGTCACTGCTGCAGACGTCAGGTCGGTCTTCCTGAGGGTCAACCCATTAAAGCAACAGGTACAGACAGAGATCCTAGTCATGCACTCAGATCCTGTGCGGGCCAACTGGTGGATGTATTCTGTGACACCTACAAGTTCTTCCTTCTACAAGCCAAAGTCCCCACCTGCTTCAAAAAGACCACCATCAGCCCAGTACTAAAGAAAGCACATGCAACAGGCCTGTGGCTCTGACCTTCATAATAATTAAGGGCTTTGAGAGGTTGGTCATGGCCCACATCAACCTGAGCCTCCCAGCCTTTCTCAAGCCCCTGCAATTTGCCTGACCGACCTGGAATTCCACACCAAACTCATCCTCAAAATTCTTCTCTTCACCTGTTTTTCTGCCAGCTCTCAAACTCCTGTTCAGTGCCTCGCTTGTCTTTGTAACTTATCTTGGAAGATATAGAAACAGAAAATGGCCATTCTGCCCATCATGCTCACTCTGTCATTCACCATGATCATGGTTGATCCACTACCTCAATACCATACTCCCACTGTCTCCCTATACCTGACACCTTTAACCTCTACAAATCTATTTCTTTCATAAAGACATGCAACGACTATTCCACCACAATCTTAGTGGTACAGTTCGCCCACCTCAGTGAAGATATTTCTCAACTCAATCTAAAATAGCTTTCTACATATCCTAAGGCTGTGGCCTTTTATTCTGGATGTTCAGAGAAAATGTCACCCCTGCATCCAATCTGTCAGAAGTCCTCACATTTTAACCAGATCCCATCTCATTCTTCCAGACCAGCAGACCCAATCTCTCCTTATTTGGCAGACCTGCCATGCCAGGAATCGGTCTGGTGAACATTCTGGCCATCTTCAAGGTTGTTTTCACCTTCATGTTATTTTGCTCAGTGAAAAGTAAACCACGGATTATCATACGAGATTCCAGTTTATTGGATGTTAATCCTTCTTACCTTTAAACTGGATTTCTGTTAAATGAGAAAATATCTGTTCATAAGCAGCATTGAAGGATCCAACCTGAAACAGAGAAAAGATATTCATTTAGAGAGTTGTCATCATTACAGGTCTAACTTATGAATGAATATCTTGAGTGCTTCAAGTAAGTACCTCAATTAGAATTCCCAGAACAGCCAGTCCATCGACCTTGTCTTGTGCTATGGAAATATCGTTGTACTTCTCAGAGTTATAGTGGACAATATGTAACTAGATTGATAAAGTAGAGGTGAGAGGTCATTGGTCACTGCACTTTTTTTTGATAATCTTATTTGTCTAGTTACATGCATTGAGCTCCATAAGACTTCTAACATATTCCTGTCGGAAACCTATTTCCTTCGAACAATAATAAGATAATAAAATGTGAGGCTGGATGAACACAGCAGGCCAAGCAGCATCTCAGGAGCACAACAGCTGACGTTTCGGGCCTAGACCCTTCATCAGAGAGGGGGATGGGGTGAGGGTTCTGAAATAAGTAGGGAGAGAGGGGGAGGCGGACCGAAGATGGAGAGTAAAGAAGATAGGTGGAGAGAGTATAGGTGGGGAAGTAGGGTGGGGATAGGTCAGTCCAGGGAAGGCGGACAGGTCAAGGAGGTGGGATGAGGTTAGTAGGTAGATGGGGGTGCGGCTTGGGGTGGGAGGAAGGGATGGGTGAGAGGAAGAACAGGTTAGGGAGGCAGAGACAGGTTGGACTGGTTTTGGGATGCAGTGGGTGGGGGGGGGAAGAGCTGGGCTGGTTTTGGGATGCGGTGGGGGAAGGGGAGATTTTGAAGCTGGCGAAGTCCACAATGATACCATTAGGCTGCAGGGTTCCCAAGCGGAATATGAGTTGCTGTTCCTGCAACCTTCGGGTGGCATCATTGAGGCACTGCAGGAGGCCCATGATGGACATGTCATCTAAAGAATGGGAGGGGGAGTGGAAATGGTTTGCGACTGGGAGGTGCAGTTGTTTGTTGCGAACTGAGCGGAGGTGTTCTGCAAAGCGGTCCCCAAGCCTCCGCTTGGTTTCCCCAATGTAGAGGAAGCCACACCGGGTACAGTGGATACAGGTCAGATTTAATTTAGTTTTTCCAAATTAATACATATCTCATATAGTACAGACCTTCAATCTCTGAAGGAGTTTGCTCTGGCTGTTGGCACCGTACATCTCAAGATAAAACACTGCGTGAAGAAACCTCTCTGACCCTAACTCTGATCTTTGTTCTCTTAGTACGCATTGCACGTTCCAGCCAGGGCCCAACTCACTCTTTCAAGATTCTCTGCAGTGCCACAAACATGATAATTGCCACATCTGCTCTGAATTATTCTGTACATGGGATATTCATTCTTTTCCATAGACCTCACACCTAATTCTTGCATCTGGGCCACTGTTTAGCAACCATCACAGTCTCAATACCACCCCCATTTGAGTAATCTGCCAACCAAGAATCTGCAGGCATTTGGACAAAATGCTAATACCTGTGGAAGTGCATCCCAGCAAGGAATAAACTCATCAGGAGGACTGTGTAAGCATTACTACTAAAATATGAGAACCTTCAGTTAAAAGGATAGATTGGAGAACATAGAACATTACAGCGCAGTACAGGCACCTTGGCCCTCAATGTTGTGCCGACCTGTAAAACCAATCTAAAGCCCATCTAACCTACGCTATTCCATTACCATCCATATGTTTATCCAATGACCATTTAAATGCCCTTAAACTTGGCGAGTCTACTACTGTTGCAGGCAGGGCATTCCACACCCTTACTACTCTCTGAGTAAAAAACCTACCTCTGACATCCATCCTATACTCATCACCCCTCAATTTAAAGTTATGTCCTCTTGTGCGAGCCATCACCATCCGAGGAAAAAGGCTTTCACTGTCCACCCTATCCAATCCTCTGATCATCTTGTATGTCTCTATTAAGTCACCTCTTAACCTTCTTTTCTCTAACAAAAACAGCCCCAAGGCCCTCAGCCTTTCCTCATAAGACCTCATAAGGCTGGGACTTTTCTCCTTAGAGAGGAGGCTGAGAGGATACCTCAGAAATTTTCAAAATCAAGAGAGCTCTGAACAGAGCAGATAAGGAGAAATTGTTCCCACTAGTAATTGGATTAAAATTGAAAAGGACTGCTTTAAAATAGCAAATGCAATGCAAGAGAAACAACTTGCTTAAAGGTTAAAGCCGGGGGGGGGGGTGATGCTGGAAGATTGCTTTTCAGACTGGAGGCCTGAGACCAGCGGTGCACCACAAGGATCGGTGCTGGGTCCACTGCTTTTCATCATTTATGTGAATAATTTGGAAGTGAGCGTAAGAGGTATGGTAAGTACTTTACTGATGACACCAGAATTGGATGTGCAGTGGGACAGTGAAGAAGGTTATCTCAGCGTACGATGGGACTTTGATCAGATGGGCCAATGAATGGCAGATGGAGTTTAATTTAGATAAATGTGAGGTGCATTTTGTAAAGGACTCAGAGTCATAGAGATGTACACCACGGAAACTGAACATTCGGTCCAACTCATCCATGCCAACCAGATACCCTAAATTAATCTAGTCCCATTTGCTAGCATTTGACCTATATCCCTCTAAAGCCATCCTATTCGTGCACCCGTTGGTCTACAGTCCCCTGGCTTTTCTTTACTACCTTTCTTAATTTGTGTACCACGTTAGCCATCCTACAGACTACTGGCACATCACCTCTGGCTATTGATAACACAAATATCTCAGCAAGGGGCCCCGCAATCCCTCCCTAGCTTCCCACAGAGTTCTAGGGTGCATTTATCCACCTCTATGCATTTTAAGATTTACAGCCTCTGCCAATTCCTTTAGTAGCTCATTCCATACATGCACCACCCTCTGTGTGAAAAAGACACCCCTTAAGTCCCTTTTAAATCTTTCCCCTTGCATCTTAAACCTATGCTCCTCTAGTTTTTGACTGCCCCACCTGTTTATTTATCACATGCATGCCCCTCATGATTTTATAAGCCTCTAAAATCTCTATAAGCTTCATCCTATAGTTTAAACCCTCCAACCTTGGCAAAATCCTTGTAATTCTTTTCTGAACCCTTTCAACTTTCACAACATCCTTCCCATAGCAGGGTGACCAAAATTGTACACAGTATTCCAAAAGTGACCTAACTAATGTACTGTACAACCACAACATGACCTCCAACTCCTATTCTCAATACATTGTCCAATAAAGGCAAACACCTTCTCCACTATCATGTCTACTTGCGAATCTACTTTCAAAGAACTATGAACCTGCACTCCAATTCTCTTTGTTCAGCAACACTCCCAAGGACCTTACCAATAAGCATACAATTCCTGTTCTGATTTGCCTTTCCAAAATGCAGTACCTCACATTTATCTAAATTAAACTCCATCTGCCACTCCTCAGCCCATTGGCCCATCTAATCAAGACCCTTTTGTACTCTGAAGTATTCTTCCTCGCTGTCCACTACACCTCCAACTTTGGTGTCATCTGCAAACCTACTAACTATACTTCCTATGTTCACATCCAAATCTTTTACATAAATGATGAAAAGCAGTGGACCCAGCACCGATTCTTGTGGCACACCGCTGTTCACAGGCGTCCAGTGTGTATAGCAACCATCCACCACCATCGTCTGCTTTCTACCTCCCAGACAGTTCAGTAGCCAAATGGCTAGTTCTCCCGGTATCCCATGTGATCTAAACTTGCTAACCAATCTATTATGAGGAACCTTGTCCAACACTTTACTAAAGTCCATACAGACCACGTCCACTGCTGTACCCTCATCAATCCTCTTAATCAAGTTAATGAGACACAATTTCCCACACACAAAGCCATGCTGACTATCCCTAATCAGTCATTGCCTTTCCAAATACCATGTAAAATCTGTCCCATCAGGATTCCCTCCAACAGCTTGCCCACCCCTGATGTCAGGCTCACTGGTCTATAGTCCCCTGGCTTTTCCTTACCACTTTTCTTAAATAGTGGCACCATGTTAGCCAACCTCCAGTCTTCCGGCACCTCACCTGTGGCTGTCAATGATACAGGTATCTCAGCGAGGGGCCCAGCAATCATTTCCCGAGCTTCCCACAGAGTTCTACGTACATCTGATCCGGTCCCAGGCTTTTATTCACCTGTATGCATTTTAAAACGTACAGCATCTCCTCCTCTTTACGGACATTTTTCAAGATGTCGCTATCTATTTCCCTACCTTTATGCATTTTTAAGACATCCAGCACCACCTCCTCTGCCCTCCTGATTTCCCTCAAGTATTCTCCTCCTGCCTTTGTACTCCATCTCCGCTGTCTATGCCTGGCATACACTTGTTTATATTTCCTGACCAAAACCTAAAAACACACAGTCCTTGGACTTTGGTTATCTCATTTTTGAAGTCTTCCCATTTTCCAGCTGTCCCTTTAGCTGCAAACACCCAATCAACTTTTGAAATTTCTTGCCAAATACCATCAAAACTGGCCTTCCTCCAAGTAAGAGCTTTAACTTTTAAACCCGATCTATCCTATTCCATTGCTATTTTAAAACTAACAGAATTATGGTCACTGGCCCCAAAGTGCTCCCCCACTGAGCCCTCAGTCACCTGCCGTGCCTTATTTCCCAAGAGTAGGTCAAGTTTTACACCTTCTCTAGTGGGTGCGTTCATATACTGAATCAGAAAACCTTATAGTACATATTTAACAAATTCCTCTCCATCCAAGCCCTTAACACCATGATAGTCCCAGTCTATGTTTGGAAAGTTAAAATCCACTACCATTACTACCCTATTATTCTTACAGTAACTGAGATCTTACTAATTTATTTCTCAACTTCCTGCTGACTACTGGGGGTGGGGGGGGTGTGTGGAGGAGGTAATATAGTACAATCCCAATAAGGTGATCATCCCTTTCTCGTTTCGCAGTTCCACCCAAATAAACTTCCTTGGACATACTCCCTACGTACGACCATAATGTTATCCATAATCAAAAACACTACTTCCCCTCCTCCCCTGCCCCACCTTCTATCCTTCCTGTAGCACCTATACCCTGGGACATTTAGTTGCTTGTCCCGTCCATCCCTGAGCCATGTCTCTGTAATTTGCTATATCACAGTCCCATTTCCCCAGCCATGTGCTGAGTTCATTTGCCTTTTCTGTTAGGCTTCTTGCCTTGAAAGAAATGCAGTTTCTTTTTTATAAATCAAATTGACAGAGATTGACAGAGAATCATAGAATCCCTACAATATGGAAACAGGTCCTTTGGCTCAACAAGTCCACACTGACCATCAGAACATCCCACCCAGACCCATCCCCCTGTAACTCACCTAATCTACACATCCCTGAACACTACAGGCAATTTAGCATGGCTAATCCACCTAGCCTGCATATCTTTGGACTGCGGGAGGAAACAGGAACACCCAGAGGAAACCCATACAGATACGGGAAGAATGTGCAAACTCCACACAGACAGGTACCCAAGGCTGGAATCGAACCCGGGTCCCTGGTGCTGTGAGGCAGCAGTGCTAGCCGCTGAGTCACCATGCCTCCTCGCCTCAGTCCTACCTCGTTCTCAGCTTTGTTCCTGCCTTCCCTGAATGTTTGATGTCCTCCTTTCCCTAACAATGCCAGTCTTAGACCAATCTCTCTCCTCATGATCTCCCTCAGCAAACCATCCCTTCCCCCCCACCAATCTATTATTAATTTAAATCCCCCCGAGCAGCTCGATCAAATCTCCCCTTCCAATTTAGGTGCAATCTGTCTTTCTCATACAGGTCATTTCTATCCCAGAAGAGATTCCAATGATTCAGAAATGTGAATCCTTCTCCTGCAACAGCTCCTTAGCAAATGCATTCATCTACTCTATCCTCCTATTCCTACGCTCGCTAGCTCCTGGCACTGGGAGTAATCCCGATATTATTACCTTCAAGAACCACTTTTCAAAATTCTCGCCTAACTTCCTTATTCTTTCCTCAGAACCTCATTCTTTTCTCTTCCTATGCCATTAGTTCCAATCTGTAAAACGACCACCCCTTTGGTTCCTCTCCCCTTTGAGAATATTCTGCACCCTCTCAGGGGTATCCTTGATCCTGGCACCAGAGAGGCAACATTTCATTCTGATTTCTCTCTGCTGGCTGCAGAAACACCTGCCTGACTAGTGAGTCCCCTATCACAAATCAATTGCTTGGAACCTGATGTATCCCGCTATCACATTACAGCTAGTCTTGGTACCAGAAACCTGGCTTCCATGCTCCATCACCCCACATGTTTTCCAAAACAGCATACTTGTTTGAACTGGGGATAGCCACAGGAGATTCCTGCACTACCTGTCTCTCTCTCCTACCTTTTCTGGATGACACGAATCTACCTGACTATCTGCAGTTTATCGCCCTTCGTACAGCTGCCATCCATTACACCCCTTATATGCATTTAATGGTACGGACTGGGGAGTGTTGCTGAACAAAAAGACCCTATCGCAGGGTCATAGTTCCTTGAAAGTGGAGTCGCAGGTGGACAGGATAGTGAAGAAGGCATTTGGTATGCTTGCTTTTATTGGTCAATGCATCGAGTACAGGAGTTGGGAGGGTCATGTTGCAGCTGTTAGGATATTGGTTAGAGAAAGTAGGAGCTGCTGATGCTGGAGTCTGAAATAACAAGGTGTGGAGCTAGATGAACACAGCAGGCCAGGCAACATCAGAGGAGCAGGAAAGCTGATGTTTCGGGTCTGGACCCTTCTTCAGAAATGGGGGTGGGAAGGGGTCTCTGAGATAAATAGAGAGATGGGGAGGCGATGATGGAAGGTAGATTGAGGAGCAGATAGGTGGAGAGCAGACAGACAGGTCAAGGAGGTGGGGATGGAGCCAGTAAAGGTGAGTGTAGGTAGGGAGTTGGGATGGGGGTTGGTCAGTTGGGACGGAGAGGCGGATGAGAGGGAGGGAGGATGGACAGGTCAAGAAGGCGAGGGTGAGGCTAGTAGGTAGGAAGTGGGGTTGGTGGTTGGTCAGTGAGGTGGGAAGAGCGGATAGGTGGGAGAAAAGACAGACAGACAAGGAGGCGGGAACGAGTTGGATTTGTTTTGCGATGAGATCAGGGGTGGGGACGAGTTGGGCTGGTTTTGGGATGCAGTAGGGGGGAGGGGAGATTTTGAAGACTGTGAAGTCCACATTGAGGCTGCAGGGTTCCCAAGCGAAATATGAGGTACCATTCCTGCAGCCCTTGGGTGGCATAGTTGTGGCACCGCAGGAGGCCCAGGATGGGCATATTGTTCAAGGAGTGGGAGGGGGAGTTGAAATGGTTCGTGACTGGGAGGTGCAGCCATTTGTCACAAAGCTTGGTAGAGGAGGCCACAATGGGAACAGCGGATACAAGATATTACATTGGCAGATGTGCAGGTGAACATCTGTTTGATGTGGAAGGTTTCCTTGGGGCCTGGGATGGGGGGAGGTGTAGGGGCAGGTGTAGCACTTCCTGCGGTTGCAGGGGAAAGTGCCAGGGGTGGTGGGGCGAATGGGGAGTGTGGAGTGAACAAGGGAGTCACGGGGAGAGTGATCCCTCCAGAAGGCAGGTGAGGGTGGGGAGGGAAAAATGTTCTTGGTAGTGGGGTCAGATTGCAGATGGCGGAAGTGGCAGAGGATGATGCGTTGAATCCGGAGGTTGGTGGGGTGGTACATGAGGACAAGGGGGATTCTGCCTTTGTTGTTACTGCAGGGAGGGGATCTGACGGATGAGTTGCGGGAAATGCGATAGATGCCGTCGAGGGCATTTTCAACCACTGTGGAGAGGAAATTGTGATCCTTGAAAACAAAGACATCTGAGATAATTGGGGATGGCATTTTTGCAGGAAGGTGGGGGAGGGGAGGTGTACTCTAGGTAGCTGTGGGAGACAGTAGACTTGAAATAGACATCAGTTTCCAGGTGGTTTCCAGAGATAGAAACAGTGAGGTCCAGGAAGGAGAGAGAAGTGTCAGAGATGGCCCAGGTGAACTTAAGGTTGGGGTGGAAGGTGTTAGTGATGTGGATGAATTGTTCGAGCTCCTTGTCAGAGCACAAGGCGGCGCTGATATAGTCATCAGTATAACGGAGGAAGATGTGGGGAATGGGGCTAGTGAAGTTGCAGAAGAGGGATTGTTCCATGTAACTTATAAAGAGGCAGGCATAGCTTGGCCCATGTGAGTACCCATGGCCACCCCCTTTGTCTGTAGGAAGTGGGAGGAGTTGAAGGAGAAGTTGTTGAGGGTAAGGACGAGTTCGGCTAGGTGGATGAGGGTGTCGGTGGAAGGGGTTGGGCCTGCGGTACAGGAAGAAGTGGAGGGCTTTTAGGCCATCTGCATGAGGAATGCAGGTGTATAGGGACTGGGCGTCCATGGTAAAGATTAGGTAATGAGGATTAGGGAATCAGAAATTTTGGAAGAAGTAGAGGACATGGGTGGTGTCACAGATGTAGGTGGGGAGTTCCTGGACCTGGGGGAGAAAATGGAGTTGAGATAGGTAGAGATAAATGTTCAGTGGGGCAGGAGCAGGCGGAGACAATGGGTCAACCAGGGCAGTCAGGTTTGTGGACTTTGGGAGGGAGGTAGAAGTGGGCAGTGTGAGAATAGGGAATGATGAGATCAGAGGCTGTGGGTGGGAGGTCACCTGAGGTGATGAGGTTGTGGATGGTCTGGGAGATGATGGTTTGGTGGTCAGGGGTGGGGTCATGATCAAGGGCGCGATAGGAGGAGGTGTCGGAGAGTTGGCGCTTGGCCTCAGTGATGTAGAGGTCAGTGCACCATATTACAACTGCCCCTGCCAACTCAGAGGTTTTTATGGTGAGGTTAGGGTTGGAGCGGAGGGAGCAGTTGGCTCCCTATTTCGGAATATTGTGCACAATTTTGGTCTCATCACATAGGGAGGATGTTGTGAAACTCAGAAGGGTTCAGAAAGTACTTAAAAGGATTTTGCCAGGGTTGCAGGATTTAATCTATAGGTAGGGGCAATTTTCCCTGGAGAGTTGGAGGCTGAGGGGTGACCTTATAGAAGTTTATAAAATCATGAGGGACATGGATAGAGTGAAGAGGCAAGGTCTTTTCCCCGGGGTATAGCAGTCCAAAATTAGACAGCATAGATTTAAAGTGAGAGGGAAATGATTTAAAAGGGATGAAAGGACCAACTCTTTCAAGCAGAGGGTGGTGCATGTATGGAATGAGCTGCCTGAGGCAGTGGTCGACCCTGGCACAATTGCAATATTTAAAAAGCATCAGGATGGGTGTATGAATATAAAGGATTTAGAGGGATATGGGCCAAATGCTGACAAATGTGACTAGATTAATTTAGGATATCTGGTCAGCATGGGTGAATTAGGCCAAAGGGTCTGTTTCCATGCTGTACAACTCTATGATTCTATGTTGACACAATCAGCTGTTCAGCCATGGAATGCCTGGATGTGGCTGGAGGCAGAATCAATGAAACATTCAAAAAGGCATTTGATAATTATTTAAATAGGAGCAATAGTAAATACACAAAGTCAAAATAATCACTGGAGAGTTAGTGTACACGCAATGGACTGAATGGTCTCCTTCTGCACATAATAATTCTGTAATAGATCAGTAATGTATCGCCCTACTAGAGCACATTAGCTACATTTCCCAACTTGATCCTTTGGCTTTGATAGACTCCAACTATATAGCAAAGATTGAGGTTTCTCACTTAAATCACTACAAGACAGTATGTGTGTAAAATGAGCTCAGGGCACCGGGCACACCAACCTGGCCCTGATTCAATATCCGTCCCTTACAGACACTTCCTTAAATACAAACAACTTGATTTGAAGACCAAGTGGTTTGAAGCAGCCAAATCCAATCAGTTTGCAGATAATGTACAGCAAACAAAGACTAGCTGCCTGAAGCCCTGCTGTTCTTTCAAGACTAGTGGGCTTTTATTCCTCTTCATTCAGTCCTGATTCCAAGGAAACCATCAAGAAAATTGACAATGAGCAGACCACAGCAGTGATCAGTGTGGTAGCTTTGCATCCGGAACAGGATAATTTGCTACAACACAGATGGAAGACGTTTGACAGACTCAAAGTGCAGCACGAGCCTGTGGTTAATTTGTCTAGTAATTATCCTGACATTTCAGGAAGAAACCAGATTCAGTTTATTTCCATCTGTAGGTCACACATTCCAGAACGAACTTACTGCCTTCTGTTAATGCCTGTGTCAGCCCACAGAAATAGGCTGCAAGACAACATTTTTCACAAAGCCCTCAGCCCATTTAGCTGCTATCGACAAAGATTGCCCCCTCAGCTCCCCCTCCTTCCCAAGCCTTCACTTCTCCTTCTGGGCTTCGGTCCTGGCTCCCAGAGTCATTGCCATCCTTCAGAACTTTCTACCTTAGGCTTCAGGGCATGTGCAGAAAGGATGTAGCTAACCTGGGCAGCCTTTGGAATTTGTGATCAGAGATAATGGGAACTGCAGATGCTGGAGAATCCGAGATAACAAAGTGTGGAGCTGGATGAACACAGCAGGCCAAGCAGCATCTTAGGAGCACAAAAGCTGATGTTTCAGGCCTAGAACCTTCATCAGAAAAGGGGGATGGGGAGAGGATTCTGAAATAAATAGGGAGAGGGGGGAGGCGGACTGAAGGTGGATAGACGGGAAGATTGGTGGAGAGGAGAGTGTAGGTGGGGAGGTAGGGAGGGGATAGGTCAGTCCAGGGAGGACGGACAGGTCAAGGGGGTGGGATGAGGTTAGTAGGTAGGAAATGGAGGTGCGGGTTGGGGTGGGAGGAGGGGATAGGTGAGAGGAAGAACAGGTTAGGGAGGCCTCTCCCCATTCCACTTTTCTGATGAAGGGTCTAGGCCCGAAACGTCAGCTTTTGTGCTCCTAAGATGCTGCTTGGCCTGCTGTGTTCATCCAGCTCCATACCTTGTTATCTTAGCCTTTGGAATTTGATGTGGGTCAGCACCATCTCCCCATTGCCAGTCTAACCCCCTCCCCCAACATCAATCTAAACCTCCTCCCTCAACATCAGACCAACCCTGTTCCCCTATGGCCAGCCTAACGTCCCCTCACTGTTGCCAGTCTATTGTCTGCCCACTGCCAGTCCAAAAATCTCACCCCCAATGCCAACCCAATGGGTCCTACCCCCAGCACCTGTCCTTCCACGAGTCTGAACAACATTCCGATTACGGGTTCTAACCCCATTCACCCGCCACCCAACCCAATGCCAGTCCACACACCCTCTCCCATGACCAGTCCTCACCACCCTCCATATTGCCATTTTGTTTGTGGCAACTTTCAAATCTTCAAAATGGTTCTCCATCTTGTCCGCCATTGTACACACCTACACAGGGTCATGAGTTGTGGGGTGGATTCAGAGTGGCCTCAGGTCTTTTTCAACAGAAGGTTTAACTCAAAAGGGTCGCTGGACCCGAAACGTTAACTCTGTTTTCTCCTCCACAGATGCTGCCAGACTTGCTGAGCTTTTCCAGCAACTTTGTTTTTGTTCCTGATTTACAGCATCCGCAGTTCTTTTGGTTTTTATTAACATTTTCCAATCTGTCACCATTTAACTAATTGGCTGCAACTCAAAGAGCTGTTGTGGTGCAATGGTAGTGCCCCAGCCAATGGACTAGGACGTCGAGGTGCAATTCCCACCTGCTCCAGGTGTGTAATAACATGTCTGAGCAAGTTGATCAGCTCACATCTTACTGCTTGTACCAGCCTGGCTGTGCAAAATGCTGATCATTGTCTGCATCCCAAACCTTTTGATACCTGCATGGACGTTTCACTAGTTTGAATCAGTGCTTGTAATTCCATTCCCACTGCTTGACCAAATGTGGCCTCAGTTTTATTTTTCTACTCTAAATGCTCCTTTGGATTTCTCACCTACCAGCTTCATCCATGAAAGGTTCAAAAGTACAAAGTCTTTCCTGATAACTCAAGTGCTGCTATCTAATGGTTTCACTCCACACTGCCTGCAGATTTCAAACTGATTGCACCTGCAGAATAACTTGCTTGGTGGCACAGCGATTAGCCCTGGTGCCTCACAACATCAGGAACCTGGGTTCAATTCCACTCTCAGACAGCTCTCTGTGTAGAGTTTGCATGACCTCCCTGTGTCTGCGTGGGCTTCTGCGCAAGTTAGGTGGATTGGCCATGCTGAATTAGCCATAGTGTTCAGGGATGTGTAGGTTAGGTGGATTAGCCATGGGAAATGCAGGGTTACTGGAATAGGGTAGAGGGATGGACCTGGGTGTGATGCTTTTGGAGGGATGGTGCAGACTCACGCACTGTAGGGATTCTATGAGCTTCATTGGCTGTGTCAGTTACTGAGAACGGAGTGCAGTTCTTGGTGTCCCATTTTATAAAGGACTCCAAGGGAAATTTAAAAAGACAGTTGGGTAGCAGTTCCAGTTCTAAGGCAAGACTGGGAGAACTTGTGAAATTTAACACGGTGAAGATGTGTACTGATAAGTCATGGTCTGATGAGAGGGAATAGACACAACATCAGACCAATGTTAAAGTAAGTAGAGGTACATATGTCTTAAAAACAGCAGCTTGGGATTTTTGACTTTATTAACACAGTACAGAAGTCAGGAGTTTATAAATCAAGGGTAGGGTCAGGGTTGTGGAGTGAGAGAAAGGGATGGAGAAGAAGAAAGCGATAGTGAGAGGTCGCCTTGGCAATGCCCTGACACTACCCTGGCAAGGTGTCACTGTGGGATCAATCTGGTCACGTGGGGTCTGTACAGTTGTACAAGAGCAGTTACACTAGAATCATTTAGGAAGTGTGGGTGCAGTCAATGTGGGATCACAATCGACACTCAATGTCCTGAGTGACAGATGGGCCTTGCTCATTTGGATTAACCATCTTTCCCCAAAGTGGTTAACATAACTTCCCTTTGACTTCTACAACTGCAGAAATTTCTTATCGCAGACATGTTGGATGTTTTCCATGAGATATTCTAGTTTCCTGTGAGGGAGAGCAACATCCCAGAAGCAAAATCATGGGATGGTAGCCATTATAGAAGGTCATAGGACCAAGGCCCACTATAGAATCTGAAGCAAAAATTGTAGGCACAAATTCTGAATGAATGTCAGACAAGGCATTAGTCTGAGGCCCAGTGCAGGTGAATGCAAAAGATGCCAATGGGCTATTTTGAGAAGAACATGTGATTTTGCTAAACCTCTCAGTCAATATCAGGTCACCTGTTCATGATCACATTTCAGCTCAAAGGAGCTTACTGGCTGTTTGTTTCCTTCAATATGGATGAATTTGTTGCAAAGTGCTTTGAGATACCCTGCAATAGGGGATGGAGCTATACAATGCAAGGCTCCTTTTGTTCCAGTTATAAGGCTTTTAAGATCAGATGAGACCCAGGTTGGGTTCAACAATCTTACCTCTGATGGATAATGTCTCCCATTGATGGTATGTTCAGAGCCCAAAGCCTCAGTTTCACTCCCCCAGTGCAAATGGAGTTGGACAGCGGTATAGCGATGGGATGCAGTGATCATTTGCATGGTTGGAGGCAAGGTCATTTTTGCTGTAACAAACAATGACAGTCACTGAGATCTAAAATAATTGCTTGCAGATCTCAAGGTGCCTCATTTCTATCCTGAACCACAAGTTGTTTCATTCTCAGATGGAGGTGGCTCCTTATCACATATAGAACACAGCATTTGTCTCAGTTGGGAGTTCTCAGAGTTTGTGGATTCAATTCCCACTCGAGAGACTCAAGCTCAAAATCAAGACTGACATGATAGTACAGTACTGACAGCTCTCTGCATTGAAGGAGGCATCTATTGAATGTAATATTAAATGAAGGCAACATCTCAGGGATAACAAGGTGCAGAGCTGGGTGAACACAGCAAACCAAGCAGCATCAGAGGAACAGGAAGGCTGACGTTTCGGGCCTTGACCCTTCTTCAGACAAAAATGCACAATTCTCCGGCATCTGCAGTTCCTGCTATCTCTGCAACATCTTAGTGTCCTGGTCAATTTCTATCCTTCAACCAAATCACAAAATGATTATCTGGTCATTATCACATTACTATTTAAATTAGCTGCTGTGTTTCCTGATTTATAACAATCAGTACATTCAATAATAGCCTGTAAAGTACTCGTAGTGTCTTCAGGTTACAAAAAGTGCCATCTAAATGCAAGTCTTCTTTCAAAATCAGAACCCTGATTTCATGGATGATGGATGAAGACAAAGATGATTTTGCAGAAAATAGGTTTTATACGTGTTTGATCTAGTTTTGCTATGGGAGATTACTGGGAATGGATGTGACTACTACTGGGTAGATTATCAACCTGTCAATTTTGTGTAAAACCATAGCTGGGCAGGCTTTACTAACCGGTCGCTCAATCCTAAACACTCACTGTTTTCTCTCCACAGATGCTACCAGACCTTCTGAGCTTTTCTAGCAAATTTTCATTTTTGTTTCTGATTTACAGCATCTGCAGTTTTTTTTAATGTTTTAACATCTCAGTTCCTGATTAATAATATTTCTTTAATCAAGCTGATTGAGGGAAAAGTCAAAAATTTGTTCCAAACATATTTAATTGGTTAAGATTCTTGTTGTTCTGATTAGTAGATTTTGCTCAGGATTCTACTTCCACATTTTGATTGGTTTAGCAAACATGATTTGCTTTTGCTTCTTACCTGCATGCCCGTCATTGGTTAAAGAAAAATTCACTGCTGCTGATAGGTTGTAGCCTATCAACTGGATGGGTTCTAGGGTTGGATCATACTCAAAGATGCCATTGTGAAAGTCAATGGGTGACTGCTGTCGATTCCCACATTCTGGATAGGTGGATGCCCAGTGATCTTCCCCATGAAGTCCTGGAAAAGAAACCCCACCCATTAGTGTTGCTAATGTTTTTCTCAGTTAATGGGTTAGCAACTTATATAGTATCCCACAAGTCAGTCAGAATTAAGATACCATATTTTGTGGCTATCTCTCACAATCTTTATTATCATGCAAAGTTTAGGGGGATCATGTGACAATGGCAGGGGAGTTACTACTTCAAAATTTAATTTCCCTTCTGATAACTGTGGATGAAAGGTCGTCGTTCAATCCATCATGCTTGTACCAGCTCTATTATCGAGTCTAGCTTTACTACCTAACGCATTTATTACCTCCTGTCTATTCCCCACATCTTTGAATGTCATTACTTACAAAAATGTCCGACACCATCTTGAATGCCTTAACTGAACCTGCATCCACCATATTTGCAGGCAGTGAAACTAGCAACATCCTTTGAGGAAAAATAGTGTATTTTTTTCTTACATCACCCTTGCTGCATTTATACATCACTTTAATTCCAAGCCCTCTTGATCGTGTTTCTTTTACGATGGAAACAGCTTCTCCCTGTCTACTCTGTCCAGCCTAATCATGATTTTGAAAACCTTATTCACATCTTGTCTCGGCTTTCTTCTCTCCAGGAAAACACAGTCTTAACTTCTTCAATATATCCTCACCACCGAAGCTTCACATTCATGGAAATTCATTGACTGCAAACACTGACAATGTGGTATCCCCACCCAAAGCACCCTGCAAGAGAGGCACGGAGCCAGCACGTGTAAGAGTTGAAAAATCAGAACTTAAACATTTATGATGAAAGAAAAAAAGTCACATCAGCATCTCTACTTTCTGTCCAGTCAAATCAAAGTTGAAACTTAACTTTGTGGTATAGTGGCAGGCAGTAGAGCACAGGCCTCAGTGTGAGGAGCGATCCTTTGATGTGAATGAAGCTTCAATGGAGCTGTCAGACATTGGTGACTTCAGGCAGTGATGTGGAAATGCTTTAGAGCTAGTCTTGAACCAACACCACTTTAACCTTGAAAAGTGATGACTCATCTACATATTGAGATTATACGAGAGCAGTAGTGCTGGAAGAGAGCATTAAGAGTAGATTTGGGGATAGTCCCCATTCAGCTGTCTTGAGAAGCTTTACAAATTCAGAGAAAGTATTCACATTTCTTTAGTGCTTTTCATAACCTCTGGTTGGCTCAAGCATATCATGCACAGAATGGGGATTTCTGAAGTAGTCACTGCTTCGATGTAAATACTGCAGCCAACCTGGACAGAATAAGGTCCTAAAAGTAGCAATGAGATTAAGCAATGAGTCAAGATCATTTACACTTGCTGTTGCTCATTGGCTAGGGGAGGCCGGACTGTGAGGTGCCATTTTGAGATGGGAAGGCAAAGTCTGCCAACTATATGAATGTAAAAAACCTTTTGGCACTGAGGGGCAGGGGAATTCTGCAGAGATTTTTACTTAGCAGATGGAGCATAATTGGTGGGAATCATATGAAAGCAGAACCCTTTTAAAGGAAGTGTTCTGTTAAATGTTGATATTCAGAGGTCTTTAAATGTACTTGTGCATGAGGTATAAAATTAACGTGGAGATGCAGCAAGCAATGAGGCAGGCCAATTGTATATTAGCCTTTATGATAAGCGGGATTGAACTTCGAGAGTTAAGAAGGTCTAGCTGCATAATGGCGAACTTTGATGAGACCAAATTAAAATACTCTACAGAAGTCTGTATGCTGTCATCCAGTGACCCTTCATTTACACATGGAGAATCCATGATACTGATCCAGCTCCCTCAGAGCCAGCTCTCAGAATAAACAGAACCTGTGGCACTCCTGTTTATATCTGACAGCCAGGGCTCCCTAATTGGAGCAGACTAACAGCCCCAATTGCGGAGGTCATATTCTGAGGTTCATCTGGCTGACCTTGTCATTATCACTACACCCCTCCCGCTCTGAGTCTGAGGATACTGGCCATTTTTTTTAGCTCTTCCTGGGGCATTTTAGCCTTGGGCCAGGTACCTCCAACTCTGCCTGTGATACAAGCAACATGTAATGCACAGTAGCTCACCTCTTGCATCCAGAGCACCCCAGAAGAAATTCATTCTCTTCTTCAGGCCACAAAGGTGTCAAGGCAGCAACATCTGCTGTGTGCATCTCAGATTCTGAGGTATCTTCAACACTTGAAGGAGAGAGAGAACCAAGGACGTTCTGGAATGTTCGGAAAAACTGTCAAGGAGCTCGGCTCAATTTGTTCTTGCACCATTTGCAGCTTTCATCTGGTCCATGTGTTTGTTCAGGGCCATCATACCTACCTGAACTTTACACACCACTGGACCTGATCCTACATCAACCATGTCTCATACTCCTGTAGAGACATTCCTGTGGGTCCTACATCAAACTTCACCCCTCGAAGTAAACTGCCCTAGCTTAGCCATGATGTGGAGGTACCAGTGTCAGACTGGGGTGGGCAAAGTTAGAAGTCACAGGACACCAGGTTATAGTCTAACAGGTTTATTTGAAAACACAAGCTTCTGGAGCGCTGCTCTTTCGTCAGGTAACAGAGTTGACTTCACTTCACAAAAGCAACAGCACTCTAAAAGTTGGTGATTTCATATAAACCTGTTGGACTATAGCCTGGTGTTGTGACTTCTGACCTTGACCCTTGCTTAGGGGAGTCTGTGTCTAGCATTGGCATTCCTTTGCCACTTCATCCTCCACCACCCACCCCATCCCAGTCTGGGAATATCAGATTCAACCTGCTGCAGTCTTCTCGACCTCAATCAGCAACTCTGCTGGACCTATCCCTGTCGTTGCCTGAGGGGTGGTCATATAATCAAATTGGAACCAGGGCAGTTTGGTACATAGTGAAGTGTAGGCTGTTTCTTTAAGCTTTCCTTCAAAGTTTGTATGCTCTTTCTGTCAGACCACTGAATTTTCAATGGTATGGAGCTGTCCTTATATGGTGAATACCATTTGACTTTAGGAAAACACTCAAATTCTCTGCTGATAAACAATGGCCTGTTATCTGTGGCCAACAATTCTGGTAATCCATGAATTGTGAAAGATGCATGCAGTTTTTCTATTGTCATCCCTGTGTTTCATCAATGAACTCTGTGTATGCCTAGCCAGTTTGAGTGGGCATCCACAATGACTAAGAACATTGAGCCCATGAAAGGACCCGCACTGTTGATATGTAACTGAGCCCATGGTTTTGCCAGCCATTCCCGCGAATGTGGGGGAGCTGCTGGTAGTAATTTTTGCCCTTTTTGGCAATCTGGGCACTGTCCCACCGATGCAGCTATGTCTGCATCCAATCCTCACCATCAGACATAAATCTGCCAGATAAAGAAGTTCTGCATTAGCCAAAGTCCTGGATGCGCATGCTGTTGGGCTTTCTTCTCTACTGGCCATCTGTGAGATAATACTATTTTGATGCCAAATGGGTAGGCACTGCATGTCAATGCCAGAATTCACTTGGAATGATAGCGTGTCAAAATCTTAGAAACAACAATCATCTTCTTCACTTCCCCTGAAAGTGATGGCTTGGCTATGCAACCATTTTCAAGGCTGACCCTTTTTTAAGAGTTGATGCAAAGGTGCCTGGATGAAGGCCAAGTTATGTATGAACTGTCCATAACTGTTCACAAGCTCAAAGAAAGACTTAAGCTTCAGTACTGATGTGGGTGTTAGGGTATTTTTGATCGCCCTCACTTTATCTTCCAATGGGTGTAGCCCTCTTGTTGATTCTGTAGCCCAAGTAGGTCACTTGGGGAGCCTGGGACACACATTTTTCCCCTCTAAAGGTGTACACCTACCCAAGAGAAACATCTAAGGACTATGTCCAAGTTCTCCAAGTACTCCTTATTGGTCTTCCCTATATATAGCACCTCATCTACATAAATGGTGACCTGGGATAGACTTTGAAAAATGTTCTCCAAGGTCCACTGAAAAATTGCACAGGCTGACAATGTCCCATGTGGCTGTCTTGTATATTGGTACAGATACTTACGGTATTAATTGCACCATACTCCTGGGAATTCTCCTCTAAACACATTTGCAAGTACACATGGCTCATGTCCACCTTTGTGAAGGACAGCCCCCTTGCTAGTTTTGCGTATATGAGAGGAATTGGGTATTTATCCAGCTGTGAAAAGTGACTCAACATTTGTTTAAGATTTCCACAAAGGTGAACCAACCTGTTGGGCTTCACAATCAGTATGACTGGTGCTGCCCATTCCACAAACTGGACTGGTTTAATGATTTATTTTCTTTAAACTATCTCTACATTTTCCCGTAAGGCAAGTGGCACTGGGCGGGCCTTGCAGGATTGCGGAATTGCTTCCTGGTCAACATGCAAGATGGCCCGAGCTCCTTTGATAGTCCCTCAACCTTCCTGAAAATCCTCCAGATATTTAATTAGGATGTCATCCAGGCAGCCGTTTTCTAATCAAAAACTGTTGAGCTGATCTAGGTGAATATTTCTCAATCAATGTTGTACCCATTAAACTTGGGCCCCAGCCTTTTACTACAATCACTGGAAACAGAACCAGCTGCTTCTCATAAGAAACAGGAACAGATTTGTAGCCTTGAACTGTAAAGCTTCTGCAGTATCGGTTCTCAGGCTAGCTGAGGTCTTCATAGAATCATAGAATCCCTACAGTGTGGAAACAGGCCCTTTGGCCCTACCAACCTCAGTGCATCCTACCCAGACCCATCCCCCTATAAACCACCTAATCCAAACACCCCTGAACACTTTGGGTAATTTAGCATGGCCAATCCACCTAACCTGTTCACCTTTGGACTGTGGGAGGAAACCGGAGCACCCGGAGGAAACCCACGCAGACACGGGGAGAATGTGCAAACTCCACACAGACAGTCGCCTGAGAGTGGGATCAAACCCAGGTCCCTGGCGCTGTGAGGCAGCAGGTCTTGCACAAACTTAAGAACTGAAGTCCAAAGCGAATGTTTTCTGCAATCACTGAAATGGCCATGTTCGTATCAACCTCCATTCGAACTGGGTGACCATTTAACCAGGCATTTATTTTGATTGATGATAATAAAATGTGAGGCTGGATGAACACAGCAGGCCAAGCAGCATCTCAGGAGCACAAAAGCTGACGTTTCGGGCCTAGACCCTTCATCAGAGCCTTCATCTGATGAAGGGTCTAGGCCCGAAACGTCAGCTTTTGTGCTCCTGAGATGCTGCTTGGCCTGCTGTGTTCATCCAGCCTCACATTTTATTATCTTGGAATCTCCAGCATCTGCAGTTCCCATTATCTCTGATTTATTTTGATTGGTTCTGATTTGGATGTTGCTAAACAATTTAACTGTTGCAAACCAGATGTAGATGGAATTTCCATGGTGTGCACTCTCTTGGAGATCTCTTACCCAATTTAAGTTTCAGGGATTCTTTTGTTGTCTTGAGTCCACATAACTGGTAGCGACTAGAATGGCTTCCCGAAGAAAATTTTAACTGTTTGGCTGAGGCCTGGTTTTGCTTTGGGTCTTTGCCGTAGGTTGGATTATTGCCTTCATTCAAGCAGTGTCCCCAAAGCTTAGTCAGACTAGCGAGGTTGTCCACTTCAATTGGAACACCCTGCAACTCATAGGCTCCATTTGACCTATTCTCCAAAGTTAAAGCCAATCGTATTGTCTGTTTGAAGTCCAGTTGGGCTTCAGCTAGTAGGCACTTTTACATCATTACATACCAAACAGTCACTCAGCATCTCATTGATGATTAAACCAAAGTCACAAGACTCTGCTAGCCTTCCTAACCTGGTCAAAAATCGGAATACAAATTCTGCTGATGCTCAAATAGCCGAGTGAAACCATTGGGTCCAGAAATAGAGCAACCTTGGGTTGTAATATTCCTTTACTAAATCTGTCAACCCTTGAAGGATCTTACTATCTGGTGCCTCAGGCAAATTTAGGCTCCTGATAACCGAAAAAGCTGCAGGTCCACAAACTGTCAGGAGAATTACTCATTGCTTTTCATTTGCCCCAATGTTATTTGTCCAGAAAAAAAATGCATTATTTCCACTGTTATCGATCACAGCAGGCCCTTTTGAAATATATTAAAAAGGTAGTCTAGACCCGATCTTCTTCTAAGTTTAAAGGTAAACGTGAGGTGCAGATTCTTAAGCAAAGCACAAATTTATTCAAATGCTACAGTTAAAATACAATGAAAGAAAGAGGAACTTAGAATAACTTAACTCTATTAGAATACTTAATAGTATAATAAATACCGTAAATATTAACGATTAACTGTTCCAATATAGTGACATCCCATAAAAACACCTTTGGCAAAAAAGTACATTCAGAGAAAGAGATTCTGTGACGTGCAATCCTATTAGCAAGAAAGAGATACATGCAGCAACTCCTCAGAGAGAGAGAGAGAGAGAGAGAGAGAGAGAGAGAGAGAGAGAGAGAGAGAGAGGATGTAGCAACTGGGAGAGATTCATGGCCTTCCAACCCTGCTCAGACCCCAGCAACGACTGCCGGCAGCTAACAAAAGTGCTGGATCTGTTAGGGCTTGACCATACCCATTCAGGATCTAAATTTTAAAAAAACCCAAGGTCTCACAAGCTGTTTATTTTCTTGTAGACTGCTTGGCCTCTCCCCAATCTCTAAAAGAAACCAGGGCAAAACACACCTCAAAGCCAGAACATTGTCACATCACGTACTGGGCCAATTCCTTATGGGCAGGACCAAACGAGTCAAGCTTCCCAAATAAATGCATGAAGCCAGAAATGCTCACCCCAACTCAATGATGGGTGCTGCAAGCGAATTTCTTTAGGAACATATTTTTCTCTCCTTGCAACTAAATAACTCAAAGACCAGCATCTCATCACCAAGTGACCCTTTATTTACACATGGAGAGTCTTTGAGAGAGGTCTGAGTGAACAGAATCTCTGATGCTCTTGTTTATACCTATCAGCCTGGGGCTCCCTGGTTGGAGTAGATCAACAGCCCCAATCATGGGACTTGTATTCAATGAGGTTCACATGGCTGACTTGTAACAATCACTATATATGTGGCAGTATAGTATGCAGTTTAGCTTCAGAGGGAATGCAACAAATACTCACAGGTTTTTGGGAGGTGAGACCAACCAAAAGGGATTATATCCTCCAGGATTTAGAATGGATGTGCTTCCTTTGAACCAGATACGATACTTCAAGTATTTAACAGTAGATTCTAAAAGGCTATTTGCTCTGCTTAGAGAGTCCACAAGAGTAAGAAAACTGGTGAGATCAGACTGACACGAAAAGTATCTTTACTTATAAACATTTTGGATTCCCTGCCTAGGGCACAATGCTCATTTTTTTACAATGTTCAGGCTGAGAGCAACAGAGCGAGAGAGACACTTAACCATTCTTAGACCAGAAGAGAATGGACAGGAAAGTGAAGTTGATAATGAGAGCAGGACAGGTTTGAGGGATTGGAGACAATAAGGGATTGAATGGACTACTCCTGCTCTGATTTCTTATTCATCAGGTTTACAGGTTAACATTTACAATGATTCATTATTTCATGATAAACATCAGTCATAATTTGTATCACATATTGGTTGGTTAGCAATACAGAAGCTGGTGGGTTCAATTCAAATCCTGCACTGGCTGAGGTTACAGTGAAGTACTCTCGCTTCTCAACCTCTCCCCTCACTTGAGGCAGAGTGGCCCTCAGGTTAAACCATGACTAGTCATCTCTCTTTAACGAGAGAGCAGCCCTATGGTCTGGTATGACTCTGGTAACTTTACTATATATCACATTGTCCGCAAAAGTTGATGAGAAGTGGATTAGATTAAAGATAAATTATAAATGGAATTTTAAAGTGATAAGCAAATGGGATTTCCTTTGGAAACTAATAAGTTCTTTCAATGAATTGTACTTGCATGGCAAACTCTATCAGTTCCTGGGACTTTATACACAAAGTTGGGTTGGTTCTTTGAAAAAATGACTCAGCGAGAACAAGGCCTTGCTCTTCCCTGAACCCATTTTATTCCTCATGTACTTTTACAATTCCATTTTGAAAATTATTGCTGAAACTGTTTTGATGACACATTATAAGCATCATTAATTTTTTCTAGTCTCTAATAAAGATCATTGCAAAAACAACCAGCGAGAACAAGAGGAGAAATATTTTTACTAGCAGGTTACTGGGCAGAATTATTCAGTACCCTGGCAGCATTAGCCAAGAGAGAGGGAGGTCTGTAAAATTCCCCAGATGACCTAATGACCATTCTCCTGTTCATCTTGATCCTGTCCAGTTTTACAGCAGGACAGGCACATTCACCCTGTCAACAGCTGCCCTAAATGAAGCCTCCAGGCCTCAATTTTCAGGCATGTGGCATGAGTTCAGGGAATGGGGGTAAAATCCTTTGTAACTTTTCTCAGGCCTTATATGGGAGCTCGAGGAACAAAGCCTCTATCAATGACCTTCCAAAACTGGACACCTCACCCATACTCCCCCTCTGACCTCAACAACACCCCAGCTCCACTCTGTGCACACCACACCGGGCCTCACTTACCCATCGTCAGCCCAGGACCTCTTACTGTTACCTGGTTTTGGACTCCAGAACCTGGATTCTGGGAACCACTTGGAGTCCCAGCACTGACAACTAACTGCTCCTGGCACCACTGGGGCTATAAAGCTCCTGGCCAATCAGATTTTACAGCCACTCTCTGGGCAGAAGTGCCATTCCAACCATGTGTTAAATGGCTGTGGAGGGTTTGTCAGCACCAACAAGAATATGCAGCCCCCCCACCCCCACTGATCAGGTGGGAGGCTAGGAAAGCCCACCATTTGAAAATGGTGATCTGGGATGCTCTGGTCTGAAGAAACTGGAAGCAGTTTCAATAAGAATGTTCAAAAGTGACATAGAAAAATACTTGACAAAGAAAAAGAACTGATCAAGTAGTGTGGCTTCATGAAGAGGAAATCATCAAATTCGCCAACTTTGGGTACATTTAAGTCGTCATTGGATAAGCATATGGACGTACATGGAATAGTGTAGGTTAGATGGGCTTGAGACCAGTATGACAGGTCGGCACAACATCGAGGGCCGAAGGGCCTGTACTGTGCTGTAATGTTCTATGTTCTATGTTCTATCTCTGATAAATTTACCAATCCTTTGAGGACGTAATAAGTGGTGCAGATTAGGGGAGTCAGTGGATGTATTATGTATATTTGAACTAACTAATAGAAGTAAGAATTGGGATAAAGGAGGCATTTTCGAGGATAGCAACCTGTAAATAGTGGTGTGTCATAGGAATCAGTGCTGGGGCCATGATTATTTACAATATATATATTAGTGATTGCATTAGAAAAGAATGTATTTTAGCCAAATTTGCAGATGACATAAAAATGGATGGGAAGGCAAGTGGTAAGGAATGACACAGATTCTGTAGAGCAATGTAGACAGGTTAAGTAAACGGGAAAAAAAAACTTGACAACCGGAATATAACGAGGGAAAATGTGAGGTTATACACGTTGGCAGGAAGAATAGAAGTGGCAAATATTATTTAAATAGAGACAGACTGCAGAAAGCTACAGAAGAGGGGGGGATTTGGACAGTCCCAACAGAATCACAAAAAGCTAGCACCCAAATTCAGCAAATAAGGCAAATGGAATGTTGGCCTTTATTTCAAAGAGAATGGAATATTAAAGGGAGGTTGGAAGTTGGAAGCCGTCAAAAGAAAGTTCCCTCTGCTGCTGTGGCATCTGGAGGGACTGTATTATGAAGAGACATTCAATTAAACAACTCACTGGATAAAGAGGCTCCACCAATATTCCTATATTCAAAGTTGGGGAAGCCCAGCACACCAGTGCAAAAGACCATGCAGAAGGGTTTGCATCTATCTTCAGCTAGAAACATCAAGTGGATGGCCCATCTCGGCCTGCCCTGGAAGTTCCCAGCATCACAGATGCCAAAAGACAGGTAAGTTTGACTTACACCACATGGTGACAAGAAATAGCTGAAGGCACTAGACCACACATGGCAGCAAGCAGCCCAAGCAAAACTGGAGTCAATGTGAGTTAGAAAAAACTTGTTTGGAGTCATACTCAACACAAAAGAAAATGTTTGTGGCTGTTACAGGTCAGGCATCTGAACTCCAGGGCACTTCTAAAGGTGTTCCTTAGGGTAGATATTTTCCTAAATCAACCTTCTCAGAGCTGTTATTACAAGCCTCCAAAG
Source organism: Stegostoma tigrinum (assembly GCF_030684315.1). NCBI lineage: Eukaryota > Metazoa > Chordata > Chondrichthyes > Orectolobiformes > Stegostomatidae > Stegostoma > Stegostoma tigrinum. The sequence goes on along the minus strand of NC_081389.1, from coordinate 973,016 downwards.
TGGGTAGGACCTGAACCTGGGCCTCATGACTTAGAGGCAAGGGCACTGCCAATGTGCCAATAGACAGTCCTCCCCCCTGCCATGCAGGATAGAAAGATTTTTGTATCAACCTGTTCTGAGATGTTATTACATGCCTCTGGAGAGAGTTGAACTTGAATCCAGGCTCCAATCCAGAGGTAGGGATGCTACCACTGTGCTACAAGATCCCCCCTGCACCTGAGGATCACATCCTAAACCAAACCTCCTTCAGCTGCTTCATCAATAACTTTTCTTCCAACATAAGGTCAGAAGTAGGGATGTTTGATAATGGTTACAATATTCAGCAACATTCATGGTATCTCAGACACCGAAGTAGCCTGTGTCAATATGTAGTAAGAGTTGCGCAAATTCTTGGTTTGGGCTGACAAATGATGAGTAACATCTGCTCCACACCAGTGCCAGAAAATGACCATCTCTCACAAGAGAAAATTTAACCATCATCCCTTGGCATGCAATGGCAATGAATCACCCAACATCAACACCTTGGTGGTTACCATTAACCAGAAACTGAACCATCCACCTAAATTGCATGAATGAATATACAAATTAAGACAGATTGCCACGACATTTACACTGACTTTTCGATTTCCACATTTAAGCACAGGTTTTTTTGACCTAAAGTTTCATCATATTTCTTATGTAATGATGAGAGCTCCTAGCCTTCCTTTTTCTTTGAAAGCTATTTTTGGCTCAACAATTTATGCAAAGAGGTTAGAATTAACTCTGTTATTTCCTGAATGCTGTCATTTTGATCTGACAAAAATCCAAACCAACCTTTCTAGTCACCAGCGTTATCGTGCAAGATTTAAATTGCTTCAATCGAAACTAACAGTTGTAGATTTCAAAATCTCAGAGTTTCACACATTGTTGAGAAGGTTCTTAAATTACCAGCAGATAATGAATAACAAGTTGTTAGGCAAATGAAAGAACCAGAACAGGATTATAATTATCTAAAGAAGGCAACATTAAGTCAATTGTCCTGTTACACCTCACCTCTCACATTCAGTATACTTGTTCAAAACAGTAAATTGAGAGAATTTGTTTCAATGAAAGTCTGATCTGGTGCAGAGCTACATTGATCAAAAATCCCAGGTCGCAGACCTGAAACTGCTTTCAGTAATCAGATGTCAATAGAAGTGGATCAGGGAGTTGAGGGCTACAATCGATTGCAGCCCCTCTGATCAAACAAAATTCAGTAAATGTAACCTGAACCAGATCTGGGGTGTTGCAGTGGTGAGGTTATCTCATAGTATCCCACCCTACTGCGCAGTCTGATTAGCACTGATCATGGATAGTGCTGGTGTAGAACTGAGACAATTTCACACCTTCGCCTTGTAATTGTGACAGATATGGTATCTGGAGGGGCCGCATTATGAAGAGAGGTTCAACTAAACAACTCACTGGATGAAGAGGCTCCACCAATATTCCCATATTCAAAGTTGGGGAAGCCCAGCACACCAGTGCAAAAAACGATGCAGAAGGGTTTGCATCTATCTTCTGCTAGAAACAACAAGTGGATGACCCATCTCGGCCTGCCCTGGAAGTTCCCAGCATCACAGATGCCAAAAGACAGGTAAGTTTGACTCACACCACATGGTGAAAAGAAATGGCTGAAGGCACTACACCACACATGGCAGCAAGCAGCCCAAGCAAAACTGGGGTCAATGTGAGGTCAAGAACACTTGTTTGGAGGCAAAATGACAGATACTCAATAAATGTAAACACTAACACTGAGCTGTAGTCAGTCTGCTGCTGTAGTGTGGGAATGGCCAGTGCACAGTGAACGTACAATAGGACAGTGTGATGTGAAATGAGCTGTCTTTATCCAGGGGAACAAAAAACAATCAGAAGCACTCACCTGTGTAAGTCCACTCAGATGCTGCAAAGAAAATATGAAAAACATTAATGATATGACATTACGAAGTGTTCATTATTCACCTTTGTACACCCCCGGGTAGATTTTGACTGGAAAATATTGACTGTGTACACGGTCGTGACTGGTTAAATTGGCCAGTAAATCCAGGAGTTGAAGAGATATTTTGGGGGAAGGATCGAATTGTAAATCTCTAAACTTGCAGGTTATTTACTCTCATTTACAATTTGTTCAAATAAATATCACCCTTAACCTCCACATTACGTGCAAGGTCATGCTGAACTTGCAGATGAATGAGCCATTAGTGAAAGTCAGAGCTCGTAAATAGCAGCATATTTTTTTAAACCACTTGATAGGTGCTAAGGCAATGGCCAGCAATTTCCAACTCAAAAGGGAAATAGTAAAACATGTCCTGTAGATAGCCAAGATAATAAAATGTGAGGCTTGATGAACACAGCAGGGCAAGCAGCATCTCAGGAGCACAAAAGCTGACGTTTCAGGCCTGGACCCTTCATCAGAGAGGGGGATGGGGAGAGGGAACTGGAATACATAGGGAGAGAGGGGGATGCGGACCGAAGATGGAGAGAAAAGAAGATAGGTGGAGTGAGTATAGGTGGGGAGGTAGGGAGGGGATAGGTCAGTCCAGGGAAGACGGACAGGTCAAGGAGGTGGGATGAGGTTAGTAGGTAGATGGGGGTGAGGCTTGGGGTGGGAGGAAGGCATGGGTGAGAGGAAGAACAGGTTAGGGAGGCAGAGACAGGTTGGACTCGTTTTGGGATGCAGTGGATGGAGGGGAAGAGCTGGGCTGGTTGTGTGGTGCAGTGGGGGGAGGGGATGAACTGGGCTGGTTTAGGGATGCGGTGGGGGAAGGGGAGATTTTGAAACTGCTGAAGTCCACATTGATACCATTAGGCTGCAGGGTTCCCAGGCGGAATATGAGTTGCTGTTCCTGCAACCTTCGGGTGGCATCATTGTGGCACTGCAGGAGGCCCATGATGGACATGTCATCTAAAGAATGGGAGGGGGAGTGGAAATGGTTTGCGACTGGGAGGTGCAGTTGTTTGTTGCGAACTGAGTGGAAGTGTTCTGCAAAGCGGTCCCCAAGCCTCCGCTTGGTTTCCCCAATGTAGAGGAAACCACACCGGGTACAGTGGATGCACTATACCACATTGGCAGATGTGCAGGTGAACCTCTGCTTAATGTGGAATGTCATCTTGGGGCCTGGGATAGGGTGAGCGAGGAGGTGTGGGAACAAGTGTAGCATTTCCTGCGGTTGCAGGGGAAGGTGCCGGGTGTGGTGGGGTTGGAGGGCAGTGTGGAGCGAACAAGGGAGTCATGGAGAGAGTGGTCTCTCCGGAAAGCAGACAGGGGTGGGGATGGAAAAATGTCTTGGGTGGTGGGGTCGGATTGTAGATGGCGGAAGTGTCGGAGGATGATGCGTTGTATCCGGAGGTTGGTGGGGTGGTGTGTGAGAACGAGGGGGATCCTCTTTGGGCCGTTGTGGCGGGGGCGGGGTGTGAGGGATGTGTTGCGGGAAATGTGGGAGACGTGGTCAAGGGCGTTCTTGATCACTGTGGGGGGAAAGTTGCGGTCCTTGAAGAACTTGGGGACATCTGGGATGTGCGGGAGTGGAATGTCTTATCGTGGGAGCAGATGCGGCAGAGGCGGAGGAATTGGGAATAGGGGATGGAATTTTTGCAGGAGGGTGGGTGGGAGGAGGTGTATTCTAGGTAGCTGTGGGAGTCGGTGGGCTTGAAATGGACATCAGTTACGAGCTGGTAACCAGCTCGTAACTGATGTCCATTTCAAGCCCACCACCACTCTCTCCGTGACTCCCTTGTTCGCTCCACACTGCCCTTCAACCCCACCACACCCGGCACCTTCCCCTGCAACCACAGGAAATGCTACACTTGCCCCCACACCTCTTCCCTCACCCCTATCCCAGGCCCCAAGATGACATTCCACATTAAGCAGAGGTTCACCTGCACATCTGCCAATGTGGTATAGTGCATCCACTGTACCCGGTGTGGTTTCCTCTACATTGGGGAAACCAAGCGGAGGCTTGGGGACCGCTTTGCAGAACACCTCCGCTCAGTTCGCAACAAACAACTGCACCTCCCAGTCGCAAACCATTTCCACTCCCCCTCCCATTCTTTAGATGACATGTCCATCATGGGCCTCCTGCAGTGCCACAATGATGCCACCCGAAGGTTGCAGGAACAGCAACTCATATTCTGCCTGGGAACTCTGCAGCCTAATGGTAGCAATGTGGACTTCACCAGTTTCAAAATCTCCCCTTCCCCCACCGCATCCCTAAACCAGCCCAGTTCATCCCCTCCCCCCACTGCATCCCAAAACCAGTCCAACCTGTCTCTGCCTCCCTAACCTGTTCTTCCTCTCACCCAAAACGAGTCCAACCTGTCTCTGCCTCCCTAACCTGTTCTTCCTCTCACCCATGCCTTCCTCCCACCCCAAGCCTCACCCCCATCTACCTACTAACCTCATCCCACCTCCTTGACCTGTCCGTCTTCCCTGGACTGAACTATCCCCTCCCTACCTCCCCACCTATACTCTCTCCACCTATCTTCTTTTCTCTCCATCTTCGGTCCGCCTCCCCCTCTCTCCCTATTTATTCCAGAACCCTCACCCCATCCCCTTCTCTGATGAAGGGTCTAGGCCCGAAACGTCAGCTTTTGTGCTCCTGAGATGCTGCTTGGCCTGCTGTGTTCATCCAGCCTCACATTTTATTATCTTGGATTCTCCAGCATCTGCAGTTCCCACTATCTCTGTAGATAGCCAATTGTTGCTAAGAATTAAAAGTACACTTTTCTTACTTTTTCTTTGGCCCCTCTCTCAAACTAATCTTTCCTTTCCCTCACTTTCGGTGAGGAGGGGTACCAGAACACTGGTTTGTAAATCTTAAACTACAGTTCGAAAGAAGCAAAAGGCGGAGATCCACGATAAGCTAGTTAAACTGTAGTAGAGAAACATTCAGACTTGTTATGCAGAAGAATAAACACAAAATTCTGATAAAATACGAGATGCTGGAGTTCGGACATAAAATCACAAAATGGGGAAAAAACTTTACATTGGACTCTAAGAAATTCAATTGGCGCTCACAAAACATGAAAGAAAGCCAACACAGCTTCGTTAAAACACGTTTAACTTGTTCGAGTTCTTTGACGCAGTAACAGAAAGTCCCAAAAGGATGTATTTTCAGAAGTCTTTAAAGACAAGTTGCCAGGGACCGGGTTCGATTCCAGCGTTCGGGTAACGGAACGAAGTTCGCACCTCTTCCCTCCTGTGCTGGTTTCCTCCCACAGTCCAAAGATGTGCGGGGTGGCCGCGCTAAATTGCCGTAATACTCGGGGACATGTTGGCTCCCCCTAGCCAACATTCCCTGTTAGCATTGGGAAATGCAGGGTTGCAGGGACAGGGGGTCTGGGTGGACGCTCTTCGGAGGTTCGGTGTTGACTGAATGGCCTGCTTCCACGCTGTAGGGATTCTATGATTTTAAGGTGAATAAAGAGAGTACCCAATAGATCAGAATAATATACAAACCCGAATTCTCCAAGAAACCTTTAGCAATAGAGACAAATATTTCCCCTCACGCCCCAGTCAGTGAGAACACCCTAGGCACATCCGAGTGAAATTAGCCACAAGGAAACTCAGTGAGCGGCCTTATTCTCCCGCCTTCCTCACCTGGAGACCCTCTCCTCCTTACTCCTGCGTTCCCCCCCCCCCCCACCCCCACCCCCGACCGTCTTCACTGTCCCCTTTCCGAAAACTCAGCCCTCACCAACCTCCAGACGCCAGAACTCTGCTTCCTAGATCCAGGAGGCGGAGAATGAGGATTGCTGATCCCCAGAAACACGATCCTGAGCTGAGGGACATGATGCAGACTCGAGCTTCTCTCTCTCTCTCTGTGTCTGAGCTGTTTCTACTGATGCCGGCGTGTTCGGCCCAGCCGCTCTGGGCGTTACTGTGTAGAGCAGTCGGACACTGTGGAACCTGTCTGACCGGTTCAAAGCTCATTCATTCATTCCCTTGAGAGATCGACATGGAACCGTTGGTCCATTCAGAACAGCCCCCTGATCAGCTCCACCCCCTAAACCTGAGTGAGGGTCGGGGACTGGGGAAAGACATGGTTATTTACTAAAGGCTTGTCTTACTTTCTTCTCACTTTCTCCATCCGACTGCCTCTCTGAAATAAAACAAAGAACGGTGAGTGCTGAAAATCCGAAACAAAGTAGGCAAATGTTGGAGAAACTCAGTAGATTTGTGGCAAGAAAGCAGATTTTCTTTCGACTCCAGTGACTGTAATTTCTGATTTTGTTTCTCGCTCTCTCTCTCTCTCTCAGGTGGCTTCAGAAATCTTTCCAAATTGACGTACCTGTAATTGAACAAAAACAGAGTTGCTGGAAAAGCTCAGCAGGTCTGGCAGCATCTGTGGAGGAAAAAACAGAGTTAACGATTCGGGTCCGGTGCATTTTTCGGTCCGGTGAGTTGTAAATTGCTGGCCATAGCCTTACAATCTATCAAATGGTTTTAAAAAAAGGTGCTGCTATTTACGAGCTCTGACTTTCACTAATGGCTCATTCATCTGCAAGTTCAGCATTACCTTGCACATAATGTGGAGGTTAAGGGTGATATTTATTTGAACAAATTGTAAATGAGAGTAAATAACCTGCAAGTTTAGAGATTTACAATTCGATCCTTCCCCCAAAATATCTCTTCAACTCCTGGATTTACTGGCCAATTTAACCAGTCACGACCGTGTACACAGTCAATATTTTCCAGCCAAAATCTACCCGGGGGTGTACAAAGGTGAATAATGAACACTTCGTAATGTCATATCATTAATGTTTTTCATATTTTCTTTGCAGCATCTGAGTGGACTTACACAGGTGAGTGCTTCTGATTGTTTTTTGTTCCCCTGGATAAAGACAGCTCATTTCACATCACACTGTCCTATTGTACGTTCACTGTGCACTGGCCATTCCCACATTACAGCAGCAGACTGACTTTCAATTCTGAGGAAGGGTCACCAGACCTGAAACATTAACTCTGTTTTCTTCTCCACAGATGCTGTCAGACCTGCTGAGCTTTCCCGGCAACTTTGTTTTTGTTCCTGATTTACAGCATCCGCAGCTCTTTTAATTTTTAACCGTGAATTGAATTTTCCTTGTGCTAGACACCAGTGCCTCGAGAAAAAGAAACTTGTAAAATTCATGTTAAGAACTGAAGCAATAAAATACTGATTGAAGGGTTGGGCCATGCAGTGAAGGGAGCACAGCGAACAATGGGAAGAAGAATTCTTCTTACAGAATTCACCGCAGCGGAGGGTCGGGTTGACGATCCCACTTTGCCACCCGATTTAACAAAATAAAAGAGCAAATTGTTGCAAGATGCTGGAATCTACTGAAAACATCCAATGCTGGAGATCACGGGCAAGTTCAATATCTTCAAATTGTGAACCATTTCTTCCCTTATCTTTTAGCTTGTTGCATTCTGTTACCATATCCTCCCCCGTCCCCACCCAAGGGGGCATGTCTTGTCCTTTGAAGTCTGGCAGGAGACATACCATTGTTCCGCCATTCTCACATTTCATTTCCATCACTTAATCTGAACTATTTATATCTTTTCTCCACCACTACGCCAACTACCCCCACACCTCAAACTGTAGCATAAATGCTGTCCCCTCCACACTGTACTTCAGTTGTGAAGAAAAGTCATCTAGACTGGAAACCTCTCTGTCTCCATGGAAAATCTGATTCAATCTGGAAACCTCTCTGTCTCCATGGACAATCTGATTCAATCTGGAAACCTCTCTGTCTCCATGGACAATCTGATTCAATCTGGACAAAAGGAAGGGGGGAAGGGACGCTGAGTTTCCAACTCCATGCTTCTCATTATCATCAATTACCAACAGCTTCACACAAAGAACTGATGCTGGAAACAAACACACATCCGTAGGGAGATTCAAATCTTTGGACTTTTTTTGCAAAAAATATACTTTATTGATTAAAAATGCGTTAATGTACAGGTTCTAAAGCAGTTCTGCACAGTCTTTGTATATCAAGAAATATAAGCTTTGAATCTTACATTCTCTGCAAAGACTGAAGGCATTTCATACCTGCACAGGATACTACGTACATTTGAGGCAACTAAAGGGCCTGACAATTGAACAGAGCCCCAAGCCCCCATTGTATTTTGGCAGAAGGACTTTAAACTGTGATCCTTCTGGTAGAAGTAAAAGGAGGTTTGAAACAAAACCTGTGATGCTTTTATTAGGGAACCACATGTAAGAAATGGTGACTAATGAGCCATCTGTTTTATGGGAAGTAATATCCAGATAGAGGACAGATCGGTGTTTTGTTTGTAACCAAGGTTCCTGTTTTATGTCTGCTCAGGGCAGTTACAGGAGACTAGCAGCAACAAAACAGAAGGTGATGAAAGGGCTGATGTGGAAGGCATAATGACAGAAAAGAAGCAATAATGGAGACATAAAATGTGTAACTTTGGTGAGACAGTCAGAATGTGGCAAAGGTGAAATAGAGAGTAGCATGTAAACAGCTTCCCAGCTGCCTACTCCATACACCTTCCAACAACTCAAACAGAATATAACAAACATAGATAACAAGGTGTAGAGCTGGATGAAGGCCAAGCAGCACCCGAGGAGCAGGAAAGCTGGTGTTTTGGGTCTGGACCCTCCTTCAGAAATGGGGGAGGGGAAGGGGATTCTGAAATAAGACCATAAGACCGTAAGACATAGCAGTGGAAGTGAGGCCATTCAGCCCATCAAGTCCACTCCGCCATTTAAATCATGGCTGATGGGCATTTCAACACCACTTCCCTGCACTCTCCCCGTAGCCCTTAATTCCTTCTGAGATCAAGAATTTGTCGATCTCTGCCTTGAAGGCATCCAACGTCCCGGCCTCCACTGTACTCCGTGGCAATGAATTCCACAAGCCCACCACTCTCTGGCTGAAGAAATGTTGTCTCATTTCAGTTCTAAATTTACCCCCTCTAATTTTAAGGCTGTGCCCACGAGTCCTAGTCTCCCTGCCTAACAGAAACAACTTCCTAGCGTCCACCCCTTCTAAACCATACATTATCTTGTAAGTTTCTATTAGATCTCCCCTCAACCTTCTAAACTCTAATGAGTACAATCCCAGGATTCTTAGCCGTTCATCATACGTTGAACCTACCATTCCAGGGATCATCCGTGTGAATCTCCACTGGACACGCTCCAGGGCTAGTATGTCCTTCCTGAGGTGTGGGGCCCAAAATTAGACACAGTATTCTAAATGGGGCCTAACTAGAGCCTTATAAAGCCTCAGAAGCACATTGCTGCTTTTATATTCCAACCCTCTTGAGATAAACAACAACATTACATTCGCTTTCTTAATTACGGTCTCTACCTGCAAGTTAACCTTTTAGAGAATCCTGGACCAACACTCCCAGATCCCTTTGCACTTCTGATTTGCGAATTTTCTCACCATTTAGAAAATAGTCCATGCCTGTATTCTTTTTTCCAAAGTGCAAGACCTCACATTTACTCACATTGAATTTCATCAGCCATTTCCTGGACCATTCTCCTAAACTGTCTAAATCCTTCTGCAGCTTCCCCACCTCCTCAGTACTACCTGCCTGTCCACCTATCTTTGTATCATCAGCAAACTTCGCCAGAATGCCCCCAGTCCCTTCATCCAGATCATTAATATATAAGGAGAACAGCTGCGGCCCCAAAACTGAACCCTGCGGGACACCACTTGTCACTGGTTGCCATTCCGAAAAAGATCCTTTTATCCCAACTCTCTGCCTTCTGTCAGACAGTCAATCCTCAATCCAAGTGAGTAGCTCACCTCGAACACCATGGACCCTAACCTTGCTCAGCAGCCTCCCGTGAGGCACTGTATCAAAGGCCTTTTGGAAGTCTAGCTAGATAATACCTACTGGGTTTCCCTGGTCTAACATACTTGTTACCTCTTCAAAGAATCCTAATAGGTTTGTCAGGCACAACCTCCCCTTATTAAATCCATGCTGACTTGTTTTAATCTGACCCTGCACTTCCAGGAATTTAGAAATCTCATCTTTGACAATGTATTCTAGAATTTTACCAACTACCGAAGTTAGGCTAATTGGCCTATAATTTTCCATCTTTTGCCTTGATCCTTTCTTAAGCAAGAGAGTTACAACAGCAATTTTCCAATCATCTGGGACTTTCCCTGACTCCAGTGACTTTTCTAAGATCAAAATAAATAAAGCGAGGGGAGATAGAAGATGGATAGAGGAGAAGATAGATGGAGAGGAGGCGGGGATGGAGCCAGTAAAGGTGAGTGTAGGTGGGGAGTTAAGGAGGAGATAGGTCAGTCCAGGGAAGATGGACAAGTCAAGGAGGTGGGGATGAGGCTGGTAGGTAGGAAGTGGGGGTGGGGGTTGAGGTAGGAGGAGTGGATAGGTAGGAGAAAGGACGGACAGGTTAGGGAGGTGGGGACGACCTGGGCTTTGGGATGCGATCAGGGGCGGCCACCTCCTACCTACCAGCCTCATCTCCTCAGCATCGGCAGTTCCTACTATCTATAAAAACCACAGAACTGAGGGGGCTGGAAATCAGAAATAAATACAAAAATTGATGGAAAAACTCAGCAGGTCTGGCAGCATCTGTGGAGAGAAAGCAGAATTAAAATTTCGGGTCCAGTGAGCCTTCTTCAGGACATGTTGGGCATGGTTTCGTAGTTTGGTTATAAAGTCAGGAAGGTTTTTACAAGAGATGATACTGAGAATGTTCCCCTTTATGGTCCCTCTTGACTGACTGTTACCATTTTGATTAAACTACTGTTATATGTTCGTCACCTCAGTCTGGATTGCTGTCTACTGACCTCTACTGGATAGAGACGACCAGGTGTAGAGCTGGATGAACAGAGCAGGCCAAGCAGCATCGGAGGAGCAGGAAAGCTGACAATTCGGGCCTAGACCCTCCTTCAGAACCCAAGAAGGGTCCAGGCCTGAAAAGTCAGCTTTCCTGCTCCTCTGATGCTGCCTGGCCTGCTCTGTTCATCCAGCTCTACACCTTGTTATCTCTTTCTTTTCCAAAAACCCTTTTTTTTCAGGCATGAGACCAGTGCACCTCCATTCATTTGCTGATCCATAGTTTCTTATGTTTAAACCTATGACGATGCTAATAGAGTTGAAGAATTCAAATATTATCTTCATAAGTGACAGACTGCACACCAATTTTCTGGATTTCCAAATTAGAATTGAAAGGTCTGCAACAGTATTGTAAAATTGGATCAAAACCAGTTATTGCTGGAGAAACGCAACAGGTTTGCAGCATTTGCGGACAGAAAACAGAATTATTGTTTCTACTCCAGTCGCCCTTCAAAGGATCGAATTAAACTGGTCCCATGTAACATTGTGCACAGATATCAATTAGAAAGTATGAAGTTCCAGGTCTGAAAAATTCTGGCCACTGGGCTCAAAAGGTTAACCCTTTTCTCTCTACAGATGTTATCAGAATTGCTGAGTTTCTCCAGCAATTTCTGTTTTCATTTCAGATCTTAAGGCCATAAGACATAAGGAGCAGAAATTGGGCCATTCGGCCCATAAGGTCTGCTCTGCCATTGAATGATGGCTGATAAGTTCCTCAACCCCATTATCCCGCTTTCTCCCTGTAATCCTTGATCCCCCTGATAATCAAGAACCTATCTATCTCAGTCTCAAATGTACTCAACCCCCTGGCCTCCACAGCCTTCTGTGACAGTGAATTCCTAAGATTCACCACTCTTCAGCATCTTGAGTTCTTCATTTTATTTTATTGTAAAATTGGATGTTTCAGTTAGTTAGGGAAGCACATTCAGTAACCACAGGAAGGATCATTTGCATTTTAACGACTTCTAAAAGGGATGTCCAAAACAATTATTTGCAGTTGAATACCCTTGCCAGACTTCTAAAAATCATGATTAGCTCAGGGCTCCTGTAATTCCAAGTATACTGGCAGGAAAGTAGGCCTCCTGAATTCTCAACAACATTTTGTTTTATTGGGAAATAGAAACAAAGAAGATAGGAGCAGGAGGAGAACATTCGGCTCTTCAAGCCTGCTCCGCTGCTCTTCATAATCATGGCTGATCATCCAACTCAATAGCCTAATCTTGCTTTCTCCCCATAAACCTTGACCCCATTCATCCCAAGTGCCTCTTGGATACATTCACTGTTTTAGCAGCAACTACTTGTTCCTGTAGTAGTGAATTCCACAGGCTCACCATGCTTTAGGTGAAGAAATGGCTCCTCATCTCCGTCCTAAATCGTCTGCTCCAAATCCTCATATTGTGACCCCTGGTTCCGAACACACCCACCATTGGGAACACCCTCCCTGTATCTACCCTGTACAATCCAGTTAGAATTTTATAAGTCTGTATGAGATCCCCCTCATTCATCTGAACTCCAGTGAAAACAATCCAAACCTAGTCAGCATCTCCTCATAGGTCAGATTACCATCCCCAGAATCAGCCTGGTAAACCTTCGCTACACATCCTTGAGAACGAGAGCATCCTTCCTCAGAAAAGGAGACCAGACTACATGCAATGTTCTATGTGTGGCCTCACCAAGGCCCTGTATAACTGCAACAACACATCTCTGTACCTGTACTTGAAACCTCTCACAATGAAGGCCAACATACCATTAGCCTTCTTTACTGCCTGCTGTACCTGCATGCTTACCTTCAGCGACTGGTACACTTTGACACGTAGGTCCCGCAGAGCAACCCCCCCCTCCCAATTTACAGTCATTCAGGTAGTAAGGTCCATCTTGTGTTGATACATCATGGATTCCTTTTTATAGCTCTTACCTTGCACTGTATGAGCATCATAAAAGACTTAATTGAACTAGTGTCTACCATGTTCTCAGGCTGTGTAGTGCAGCCCTAACCAGTTGCATCTAAAATCATTTTTCCAATGCTGTGTTTAATTATTTTGTCATTCACTTTAAATCAGTGTCACCTTATTCTCAAACCTTCAGCCAGAATTAATGGTTTCTCTTTATCCATCTAATCTAGTCAATGCAACCCCTTCCTGGTTTTGAACACCTATATCAATTTGTCTCCCCTGTGAAAATTGGCTCTAGTTTTGTCACTCTATCCCCTTACATGACAGCTGTTATTGCCGGGATATTGGGCCAAAGGTAGGTATATCGAGTTAGGCCGCAGATCAGCCATGATCTTATTGAATGGCAGAACAGGTTTGAGCGGCTGGATGGCCTACTCCCGTTCCTATGCTTCTGCACCCTCTGTAATCCCAACGTGTTACATTGCTGAATGGGCTGAACCTTATGATGCAAACAATGGTGAATGTTGAGATATTTGTTGCCATTGTGCATTGGGTCTTCAAAAGTCCTGACCCTATGCATCATTAGTAATAGCTTGCAAAGTTAAAAGTTCAAAGGGGCACCTTAGAACTGCTTGGGCCTTTCCAAGAACATGTACCTGAGACTTGGGTGGCTTGGACAATATTTACTCAGGTACCTACCTAATATTAAACTCTTCTTCATTTTTGACGTAGCTATTATTAGTCCAGTTGACCCCTCTAGCCTCCACATACCCACTGTCCCAGACATTTGCAATCACTTTCAAGCCAAGCGTTCAAAATACAGGCAGGCTGCACATCACTGAGTATAACCAGCCCAGTTAGATCACTCTAGCAGCGTATAAGAGCCTTGACAGCACATGGACATGAACACATGAGCATAGGGTTAAACCTTACCTAATATATCTATATATCAGAACCTAGTATTTCTATGATTACAATGTAGCAGTAAGCAGTATTTAATATTAATGCATGAGACAGTTTTTTTTTGCCTTCTCCTTGACACAAGCTCATAATGTGGCATCCAACCACACGTTAAAAAAGAGTTGGCTGATAAATTCACCCTACAACTTTAGAAATAGTCTGAAAAACTCCAAGACTGAGGCAAAAAACACAAGAAAGATCACTCTTGAGTATTTTACCTGGAAGAACGATGAGTGTTGGAGAGTGACGCTGTGAGGAGCTGCAAGATTACATACCAGTGCTGGGAAATAAGTTTAGAATGGGTGGCTAGTTTATTCAGCCAATATAGTTGTGATGGGATGAATGATCCTTTTTTCTGTAAACTTTAGGTGGTATAGGTTAAATAACAACACTGTAAATCAATTCTGGTCTCTGACACTTTGTTTGCAATATTAAGCCCATTTTCAGTAACAAGTAAATGGCTAAGACATTGGAATACAATTACATAACAAGCAAGTAATTACAGAAAGGTCACTAAAAAGCTAAGGAACCAAAGGAGCAACTTCCTGACTGCTTTGAAGGTGTGACACAAGCTAAATGAGAACAGCTTTGTTGTGATCATTCACCCAACACAGCTCAGCTTGTAGCCTGGCCCCATTCCTGAACAATATAGTTTCAGGGAAAAGTGGAGACAGAATCAGAAACTTGGCACTACTGTAAGAACTTCTCTGGGAATTTCCCTCTGTCTTTACAGGATTTTACAGGTCAGCTACAAGAACCTGCCAATGTTGATGAATCGGTGGTGTTGTAGACAAGCAGTGACGTACAGTCTGATGCTGGAGTTTCCCTTTCCTTTCTTTCAGGCTCTTGTTGAACTTCCTTTTACAACTCTCTGCATGATTGCATGGCATCTTGCCACATTTGGAAGTCTTCCAAGGTTGGTCTGAAGCTTGGTTCTAATATTGGTATCTAATGCTGCATTAAAGCTATTACATTGGTCCAGTGCATAGACAGCTGATTTGGTAGATAACCTTGGTGTATTTTTTATAATACTGTTGTGTAATACTCACAGCTGACCTACTGAACACAATAATAGTGAATTTTCCCCAAAATTTATTTGGAGGAAATTTCTGCTAATTTAGTGATTAGATGTCAGACATTGCAGTGCTAAGGGAGTGCTACACTGTTGGAGGAGCTGTCTTTTAGATGAGACATTAAACAGAGGCCCCTTCCATTCTTGCAGGTGTATGTTAAAGATGAAAGGCAGCAATTTGAAGATCAGCAGGTGAGTTCTCCCTGGCATTCTAACGGATATTTATCCCTCAGTGAATATCACACAGGCAGATTATCTGCTCCACATTCATTTTGCTATATGCATCCACATGTCCCTTACTGGTCTCTATATTTACAGAAGGATGTTAATGTGTTAGAAGCAGTTCAGAGAAGGTTTGCTAGATGAATAGCAGGAATAAATGGATTGCCTTATAAGGAAAGGCTAGACAGTTTAGCCCTGTATCCTCCAGAGTTTGGAACACTCAGAGGTGACCTGATTGAGACATATAAGATCCTGAGGGGAGTTGACCAGCTAGAGGTCAATCGACTCTTTGAGACAATCTAGAATTAGGGGTCATAATTTAAAAATAGGAGCACCATTTAAGGAAACTTTTTTTTTCTTTTGGAGAGTTGTGAGCCTTTGGAATTCCCTTTCTCAAAAGGCATCAATTGCAGACTCTTTGTATATTTCAAGGCAAAAGTAGACAGATTCTTGATTACTAAGGGAGTGAAAATTATTTGTGGCGTGCAGGAATGTAGAGCTGAGGTTAAAATCAAATTGTCCGTGATCTTATTGAATTGCAGAGCAGGCTCAAAGGGCCAAGTGGGTTCCTCGTTTCCATGTTCTGACTTTCCAGATGTTTGCCATTTTGCTCCCATGCTAGCATTTCCATCCTGCTGCAGTTTTCTAATGGATCTCAGAACAAACTGTAGGGACAAAGCTCATTTTCCACTTAGATACTTTAGAGCCTTCAGGACTCAATATTGAATGCCACAACTTCAGAGAATGACCTTTTACTCCATTCTCAATACAGCCCCATCCTTTTATGATACCAAGTCTTTTTGGCCACCCACATATAACCAATCCTGGGAGATTTCCCTTTGAATCACAGGAGATAGAGGGCTGACATCATTAAGTTGGGCCTAGTTCTATGTAAAAGCTGTTTAACAAAAACCTTCCAAATTCAAAAGGGATTTGAGAGACAGGATGATGAAAGATTCTATTCACTGACTGACGAATGACCAAGAAGGGGCATTCATTTTGGGATTAAAACAAAACAGATGAAAGGCCACTTGGAGCATTTATTCTGATGCAAAGTGGCTGTTACCAAGCTTTGGGATTGCCCTGAGTTTTCAGGAATGAAAGATTCGTCTCTTAGGGCTTAACCACACTCACAGTTTGGGAGATATATCATAATCAGCATGAAAGTTTAACCTTCACTTTAGGATTGTACATTGAAATTGGGCTGTTGTAAATTTAAAACTTAAAGAGAACTTGGAGAACCCAAAAATGTTGGTGACAAGTAAATGAATAAATACTTGTGCTATTAGTAGCAAAGAAGGACTGGGATGCTGTGGGAGGTGCATACATTTGATTTGATTTATTATTGTCATGTACCAAGATACTGTGAAAAGAATTGTCTTGCGTAGTATCCAGACATATCATTCCTTGCATGAGTGTATTAAGATAATGGACAGAATGCAGAATATAGTGTAACAGCTGCAGAGATGATGCAGAGAAGGATCAATTCTAATATGTGACAGGTTAGTTCATGAAATCAGATGGGCTGATGGGCCAAGGAGGAGCAAATTGAGTTTAATTGAGATAAATGTGAGGTGCTACATTTTGGAAAGGCAAATCAGACAGCACTTATACATTTAATGCTCAGGTTTTGGGGAGCATTTCTGAATAAAGAGGCCTTGGATTGCAGTTTCAAGTTCCTTGAAGGTAGAGTATAAGATAGATAGGAAGATGAAGAAGGTGAGATAACACGGTGTGAAGCTGGATGAACACAGCAGGCCAAGCAGCATCAGAGGAGTAGGAAAGTTTGACGTTTTGGGTCGAGACCCTTCTTCAGAAATGGGGAGGGGAAGGTGATTCTGAAATAAATAGGGAGACAGGGAGAGGCGGATAGAAGATGGATGGAGGAGAAGATAGGGTGAGATGAAACAGACAGGTCAAAGAGGCGGGATTAGAGCCAAAGAAGGTGAATGTAGGTGAGGAGTTAGGAGGGGGATAGGTCAGTCCAGAGAGGACAGACAAGTGAAGGAGGCAAAATGAGGTTAGTGGGCAGGAGATGGGGGTGGGACTTGAGGTGGGAGGAATGTTTAGGGAGGTGGGGACTAGCTGGGCTGGTTTTGAGATGTGGTTGGGGAAGGGGAGATTTTGAAGCTTGTGAAGTCCACATTGATGCCCTTGGGCTGCAGGGTTCCCAAGCAAAATATGAGACGTTGCTCCTGCATCTTTTGGGTGGTGTCATTGTGGCAATGCAGGAGGCCCAGGATGGACATGTTGCCCGAGGAGTGGGGGGGGGTAGTTGAAATGGTTCGTGACTGGGAGGTGGAGTTGTTTGTTGCAAACTGAGCGTGATGTTCCGCAAAATAGTCCCCAAGCCTCCATTTGGTTTCCCCGATGTAGAGGAGGCCACAACAGGAACAGCGGATACAGTATATCACATTAACAGATGTGCAGGTGAACATCTGTTTGATGTGGAAAGTCTTCTTAGGGCCTGGGATGGGGTTGAGGGGGGAGGTATAGGGGCAGGTGTAGCACTTGCTTCGGTTACAGGGAAAAGTGCCGGGTGTGGTGGGGCTGGAGGGCAGTGTGGAGTGGACGAGGGAGTCACCAAGAGAGTGTTCCCTCCGGAAAGCACATAAGGGTGAGGAGGGAAAAGTGTCTTTGGTAGTGGGGTCAGATTGCAGATGGCGGAAATGTCAGAGGATGATGCGTTGGATTTGGAGGTTGGTGGGGTGGTACATGAGGATGAGGGGAATTCTGTTTTGGTTATTATTGCGGGTGTGAGCGATGAGTTGCGGGAAATGTGGGAGACACGGTCGATGGCATTTTCAATCACTGTGGAGGGGAAGTTGCGGTCCTTGATAAAGAGAACATCTGGGATGTTTGGGAGTGGAATGCCTCATCTCGGGAGCAGATGTGGCGGAGGCGAAGGAATTGGGAATAGGGGATGGCCTTTTTACAGGAAGGTGGGTGAGAGGAGTATTATTCTAGGTAGTTGTGGGAGTCAGTAGGCTTAAAATGGGTATTGGTTTCCAGGTGGATGCCAGAGGTGGAGACAGAGAGGTTCAGGAAGGAGAGAGAAGTGTCAGGGATGGTTGGGGTGGAAGGTGTTAGTGAAGTGGATGAACTGTTCGAGCTCCTCATGGGAGCACAAGGGCCGAGGGGTGACCTTGTAGAAGTTTATAAAATCATGAGGGGCATGGATAAGGTGAATAACCAAGGTCTTTTCCCCAAGCTCCTCATGGGAGCACCGAAACAGTCATCAATGAAATGGAGGAAGAGGTGGGGTACAGGGCCAGTGTAGCTGTGGAAGAGGGATTGCCCCACGTATCCTACAAAGAAGCAGGTATAGATTGGGCCCATGCAGGTACCCAGGGCCACCCACTTTGTCTAGGAAGTGAGAGGAATTAAAGGAGATGCTGTTGAGGGTGAGGATGAGTTTGGCTAAGTGGATGAGGGTGTCAGTGGAAGGGGACTGGTCGGGCCTTTGGGACAGGAAGAAGCGGAGGGCTTTTAGGCCATCTGCATGGAGAATGCAGGTATATAGGGACTGGATGTCCATGGTGAAAATGAGGTGTTGGGGACCGGGGAATTGGAAGTTCTGGAGGAAGTGGAGAGCGTGGGTGGTGTCACGGACGTAGGTAGGGAGTTCCTGGACCAAAGGGGAGAAAATGGAGTCCAGATAGGTGGAGATGAGTTCGGTGGGGCAGGAGCAGGCAGAGACAATGGGTTGATCAGGGCAGTCAGGTTTGCGGATTTTGGGAAGGAGATAGAAGTGGGCGTTGCAGGGTTGGGGAATGATGAGATTAGAGGCTGTGGGTGAGAGGTCACCTGAGGAAGAAGGTGTTTGGTATGCTTGCCTTTATAGGTCGTTCCAATGAGTATTGAAGTTGGAATGTCATGTTGCGGCTGTATAGGATATTGGTTAAACTGCTTTTGGAATACTGTGTTGAATTCTGGTATCCCTGCAATAAGAAGGATATTGTTAAACTTGAAAGGATTCGGAAAAGATTTACAAGGATGTTGCCAGGTTTTGGAGGGTTTGAACTATAGGGAGAGGCTGAATAGGCTGGGGCTGTTTTCCCTGGAACATCAAGGGCCGAGGGGTGACCTTGTAGAAGTTTATAAAATCATGAGGGGCATGGATAAGGTGAATAACCAAGGTCTTTTCCCCAAGCTAAGGGAGTCCAAAACTAGGGGTGTAGGTTTGAGGTGAGAGTGGAAAGATTTGAAAGGGACCTAAAGGGGGCAACTTTTTCATTAGATGGTGGAGGGCAAATGGAATGAGCTGCCACAGGAAGTGGTGCAGGCTCGTATAATGACATTATTTAAAAGGCATCTGGGTAGGTACATGAATAGAAAGAGCTCAGAGGGATTTGGGCCAAATGCTGGCAAAGGATTGTGGTTGGTATGGATGAGTTTGACCAAAGAGTCTGTTTCAATGCTGTACAACTGTATGACTCTATGACTCTAAACATGATAATAGTGGTGAAGAAGCTGTTCTTAAATCTGTTAGTACCTGTTTACAAACTTTTGATCTTCTGCCCAATGGAAGAAGTTAGAAGAGAGTATAATGGGGATGGGTGGGGTATTTGATTATGTTGGCTGCTATCTGAGGAAGCAGGAAGTGTAGATGGATTTTCTGCAAGGAAGGCTGGTTTTTGTGATGCACTGGGCTGTACCTACAATACTGTGCAATTTCTTGGGGTTTTGGGCGCAGCAGTTGCCCTGCCAAGCTGTGATGCATACGGATAGGATTCTTTCTCTGGTGCATGTATAAAAATTGGTGAGAGTAATTGTGGACATGCCAAATATCCTTCAGCCTTCTAAAGAAGTAGAAGTCTTAGTGTGTTTTCTTGACTGTAGCGTCTACATGGATGGACCAGGGCAGAATGCTGGTGATATTTACTCCTATGACGATATAGCCACTTTGAAAGGTTACTTTGTCCTGGGTTTTTTTTTGAAGCGAGGTTGTAAAGGCAGAGGTACAAAACTAAATACTAAAAACAGTTTAAGTAAAGTGCTTAGGTGGCCTTGGGCCTTCTTTCACAGCCTGAATGGGCGTGGCCAGCTCTCACAGATCAGGATTGCTGCTTCTTTTTTCCCTCAACAATCAAAATCTGTTTGAGGTCTTAGAAGAACTGGAAGCTTCAGTGAATGACAACCAGCTGCTACTTCCTCTGGAACGTCTCTTGATGTTTTCATCCTCCTCGATTGGACAATTGCAGTAAAAATCTGTGTCTGATTTGCCTTTTTTCCCCAAGGGGTGTGGTTATGGGATGTTACTATATTGGAACAGTTAATTAATTAATAATAGGTACCGTATCTATTACTTAATTAAATTTTGCGGTGGTTGTTATTCTAAATTCTTCCTTCTTTTGCTTATATTTTAATAGTGTTTAAATAAATTGTGTTTTGCTTAACGTTGAGTAGTTTGACTGGCCACATTACAGTCGGAACATTCACTTCACGACTACCTTTGAAATAAGAGAAAGTTAGGGTCAAGACTGCCCTCTCAAAATATTTTGGGGGTGTTTGGTCTGGTCCATGAGATTCCTCGGGACTTGTAGCTCTCAACCACCTGCACCTCAGCACTATTAGTACAGACAAAGCTGTGTCCTCCATGTTGCTTCCTGAAGTTAATGACCAGCTTTTTTGTTTTGCTGACATTAAGAGAGGGATTGTTATCTTTACACCATGCCGTTAAGCTGTCCATCTCCATTCTGTACTCTGTCTCAACATTGTTTGAGATCTGACCCTTTGGTATCATAAGCAAATTTTGTGAATGGAGTTAGAGCTGAATTTGGTCACATAGTATTGAGTCTAATGAGGGGCTGAATATGCAGCCATGTGGGCTCTGATGTTGAAGATTATAGTGGAAGAGGTGTTATCGCCTAACCTTGCTATTGCTGTTTGCAGGTCGGGAAACCAAGGACTCAGTTGCAGGGGAGGAGCAGCTTGAAAAATCTTCATCAAAATAAAGAACAAGAAAGAAGAATTAGCTTCAAGATAGCTTGAGATAGTATGATTACTTTTGCTTTATGCTGTAAGAATGTTTTATGCTTGTTTTAAATGTTTAATTTGGGGATGGTAAATTTGTCAGAAAATTAAAATGTGTAAGGGTACAGGATAAATCTTTGTACTGTTTATGATTTAAAATAATTTCCAAATGTTTTTGATCAGATAAACCATAAAAAGGTTAGAGCTTTAATTAACTAAATTATTTGGTCCAGCAGATTATAGGTTTAATAATAAAGCAGTAATGTTTCTATGACTATTGGGGTGTATAGACAGCATATTGCTGAAAGTTAGTTTGAATGTAGCTGACAAGGTTTTGGAGTAGTTTGTAGCTGTTTGGAGTTTTGGAGTAGTTTGTAGCTGGGTGTTGTGGCTGGTTGGCTCGCCGAGCTGGTTTGTTGTTCTGCCGACGTTTCATTCCCCTGCTGGGTAGCATCATCAGTGCAGCCTCCGATGAAGTGCCGATGTGTTTTCCCGCCTGGTATTTGAACTCTGGTGTCCGTGGAGCTGGATTACCTCAATTCCGGTTTTCCTTCACAGTGCGTGTATATGGGGTTGTGCTCAATATGTTTGTTGATAGCTTTCTTCGTGGAGTACCAGGCTTCGAGGAATTCCTGTGCTTGTCTCTGCTTTACCTGTCCCAGGATCCTGGTGTTGTCCTAATCAAATTGGTGGCTGTCCTTATCCGTGTGCATAGAGGTGCGTGAGTATTGGTCATGCCTTTTTGTAGCCAATTGATGTACGTGTGCCCTTGTGGTTAATTTCCTTCCTGTTTGTTCAACATAGTGTATGTCACTGTCTCTGCAGGGCATCTTGTACGTGACATTAGTCCTGTCCATAGTGGGTCTTTGGTTCAGGTGAGCAGTTGGTGAAGGGTTGATTTGGGTTTGTGTGCTACTCTGATACCCAGTGATTGTAGGAATCTTGTGGTCAGTTCTGATGAGCTCCTGAAGTAAGGTAGTGTGATGAATGTGTCGGGGCGTGTAGTATCTTCCTGGTGTCGCTCGTGTGATAGGCATCTTCTGACCCAGTTTTTCGGACATCCATTGTCCATGAATACCTGGAAGAGGTACTCTTCTTCTTCTCAGTGTAGCTCTGTGCTGCTGCAATGTCTTATAGCCCGTTTAAATAATGCTCTCATGCAACTTTGTTGAATTCCTAACAAAGGTATACAGGAAAGCCACGCACACTGCTGAATTTCGCCAGCAACCACCCTAACACACACAAACAAAGTCGCAGGACTGTAGATATATGGGAATATAACCACCACTGCCCCTCACCATCCTAACTTGGAATTACATCATTCTTCCTTCAATGTTGCCAGGTCAAAATCCAGAAACTCCTTTACCAACAGCTTTGTGGGTGTATTTACAACACATAAGCTGCCGCAGTTCCTTACCACCACCTACCCCAGAGCAGTAAGGATGAGCAATAAATGCTGGCCTCGACAGCAATGCCAGGAATGAGTTAAGAAACGGTCAACTCAGGATTTCAGACTAAACTCTGGAAGTGCTGCAAGGCTACGAAGTGTACAGTCAGGGTGTGAGGGATACTGCTGAGGTTAGTCAGAAAGTGCAGCTGAGAATGGAAAGCAGAGATGCTGCTGGGGCATGGGGAATCTGCTAGGACCAAGTAGAAGGGGTTTCTTGGTGTAGATACTTGTGCAGATTCACTGCTATTAGAGTCTCACAGATATCGTTCATGATGTTCACAGGCTTTCATTTGTGGGTACTGTAGGTTTGAACATGCAATAATGTGCTGAAGATTTGGCAGTCACTGCTAACTGACTGAATGTGTTCTACTTAATAGCTTCATTTCCAACAGTGAAACAAAATGCCCTTCCTCTAGCTGTGACTGCGTTCCCGTCCGTAAAATTCAGCCTACTACTGGTGATGGGGATGTTATTGTGAGGGGGAGGGAATGCAGATGAGAGGGTAGGTGCTCTGGGTGTGGGGGGGTTGCATATGCTTTGGCACAGGGCAAATGTTGGGGAAGGGGGCAGATGTTGCTAACCCTCCAGAGGTGGAGGGCTAGTTTGGGGCATATCGGGAATGGACTTCACAATGTGTTAGAAAAGAAGATAAAATAACTCTGCAGAAGTCAGTATCCCATCACCAAATGCCACTTTATTCACGCATGAACAATGTTTGACTATTGTACTGCTTCATACAGAGTCAGGCACTGGAGGGTCAGTATCTCTGACACTCACCCTTTTTCCATATGTCAACCAGGGCTCTCTGATTGGACCCAGATTAACAGCTCCAATCAGGGACCTCATTCTATGAGGTCCAGCTGGTTGGCCCTCATTACAACTGCTACAGAAGAATTGCTTGAGGTGTCCCAGACAGAAAGAAGCAGGAGGATGACTAGATGTCACAGGGCAAGGAGGTCAATGCAGGGATTATTTGAAGAGAAACACAAGGAAGAGCATTTACATTATTTTTCAATAATACTGAAGATAGATTAAGAATCAAAAAGAAAAATGTACGTTTATATATGTATGCCCTCAGAACTACAAAAGCATTACTTTTGAATAGTGTTGCTGCCTGGAGCTAGCTCAAGGACAGCAAGCTTCCATAAACAGTGACCAGATAATCTCGTGGTATTAGTTGAGTGTTAAAGTTAGTTTGGGTGTCTCCTTATGGAAGAGCCAGAAATTTGAGGACAATGAAGGACAATGGAATCCAGGGATGGAGCGAGAGAACGAGATTGTTGTCCTACTTATTGTGAAAGGCTTATTGAAGATTTTCACACAGGACAAAAGCATTTTTCATGGTAGTTAGGGAGAAAGCACAGAGTATGGGTACAATTGAATGAATGAGATGGGTTAGATATCAATCATTCACACAAGTCAGTGAACATTTTGGAAGAGAAAAGAAAGGATTTTATTTAGACTCTGAATAAGTGCTCCAAATTCCTGAGAGAATGAGTGTTCCCAGAGAAAGTGTTGGTGAGCACAGTAGGCACAGCTGAATTTTACAAATGGGTGTACGGTCACAGCTAGGGGAATGCCTTTTAACTTCATTGTTGGACATGAAGCTATTAATGAAGAATACACACAGTCAGTTAGCAATATGCTACCAAACGCTCAGCACATTACTGGATATTCAAGCATACAGTACCCACAAATGAAAACCTGTATGGGCAACACAGTGGCTCAGTGGTTAGCACTGCTGCCTCACAATGCCAGGGACACAGGTTCAATTCCACCCTCGGGCAACTGTCTGTGTGGGGTTTGCACGTTCTCCCTGCATCTGTGTGAGTTTCCTCCGGGTGCTTCGGTTTCCTCCCACAGCCCAGCGATGTGCAGATTAGGTGGACTGGCCATGTTAAATTACCCATGGTGTCTGGGCATGTGTAGATTAAGGGGATGGGTCTGGGTGGGATGCTGTTAGGGTCGGTGTGGACCTGTTGGGCCAAAGGAACTGCTCCCACACTGTCAGGCTTCTATGATCATGTAACTGTGACTCTGATAGCAGTGAGAATCTGTACCAGTGCCCGTATCAAATAGTCGATTGCACATGACCGCTGCCCTCAAGCGGCTGGGGGAGGGGGTTTGAGACTGTCACACCTCTCCTGCTGGAACATGCATTTGCAAAGGAGGTCTGGAGAAAGATGCAATGGTTTTTGTTGAGGTTTGTCCTAAGCAGCTCCATGTTGCAGGACTCTCTGGCCTACGGTCTGATGCCTGGGATGCACACTGAGACAAACATTGACTGCGCGTGGGGGACAGTCAACACGGTGAAAGGTACTTTCTGGTCTACCCAGAATTTGTTTGTATTCCAGAACAAGGAGCTGACTTTGACAAAATGTTCAAGCTGGAACATTCCAAGGTCCAGGACTATGTAGTGAGGGATGCTCTAAAGCTTGGGGCAGCTGCCACCTAGGCCACTGTCTTCAGACTTCCTGCTGAAGTTAAGTGGAGATCTGTTTCCAGTTATTGGATCCTTCAGGTGTTTCAAATACATTTAAATATAGTCTGGTTATTCTCTAAGATGCCTTTGTTTTGTTTGGACAACTCCAACATTTGTTTGTTTTCTTGATATTCCACTGTATAGAACCAACTGCGTTTGTGATTATGTATGTATATATTCTTTTATGAATAAAGTATAATGTGAAATGAAAAAAAAACGCACATGATCCAGCTTGTGTACCTCTTATTGTGTAAGCTTCTGTGTGGGTTCTGTGCTACAATCTGGAGTCAGTAATTACATCCTAAACAATGACTCACATTTATATCCCAGGGTGTGACACAGGAATGGAAGAATAGACATGAAGTTAAAGGAAGCTGATCAGAACTTTGGTGAGAGGGATGTGTTTGAAGGAAAGTCTTAAAGAAGAGGGAGACATAGTCAGGAAAATTCTGGTATCTGTGGAGCAAGGGACAGAGTTAATGTTTTCAGGTCAGAATTTAATCTTCTTCAGAAGAAGAGTTCAGTATCTATCAAGGGAGGAGCAATGTTAACATTTCAAATTTAATATGACTTCTTCAGAACAGCTCTGAAAAATTGGGCTTGAATAATAACTCTGTTTCTCTTTTCATAGATGTTGTCAGACCTGCCAGCACTTTCTATTTCTGTTTCAGATTTCCAGCATCCACAGTATATTTCTTTTATTTAAGGGAAATTGAGGCATGGAAGTCCAGAGATAAGGAGTTAAATATTGCAGCATTACCTTATTCACAGCCCTGGAGGAACATTGTGACCTTGTCTTACCTAAGGTGGGATATAATTGCTGTCGAGAAAGTGTCCTTAAGGTCCACTCAACCACTTCCTAATTGAGGCGATTGTCTTGTGAGGGTGGCCTAAGGAAACTGGGCCTAGAAATCCTGGAGTTCAGACGGATGCCAGGTGGTCTAAACTAACATGTACCATTTCTAAATGGTGATAGGCCTTTGTCATGTGGCTCAGTGACTAAGTCTCTTGCTCCTGAATCAGATGTTTAGGACCATTGTGGTGCAATGGTAGTGTCCCTACCTCTTAGCCACGAGACTGGGTTCAAGTCTCAGCTGCACCACAGGTGTGTAATAACACTTCTGAACAGCTTAATTAGAAATTAGGGCAGCCCAGGAATCAGGCTGGTACATCTTTGTTGCACTCCCTCAATAGCTAACGCATCCTTCCTCAGATCAGGAGATCAAAACTGCACGGTGTACTCCAGGTATAGTCTCACCAATGTTCTGTAAAATTGCAGCAAGATGTCCCTGCCTGAATCCTCTCAGGATGAAGGCCAACCATTTACCATTTAATTTCTTTACCGCCTGCTGCACCTGCAGGCTTGCTTTCAGCAATAGGTGTACAAAGACACCCAAGTCTTGCTGCACCTCTCTCTTTCCCAATCCATTCAGATTATAATCAGTTGTTTCTACTTTTGTTACCAAAACAGATAACCTCACATCTAATGTATTATACTTCATATTGCATGCATTTGCCTACTCAAGGCTTGTCCAAATCCACTTAAGCGTCTCTGCATCGCCTACACAGTTCACCCTCCCACCCAGCATTTTGTTGTCTGCAGATTTGGAGCTATTTTCTTTTGTACTTCCTTCTAAATCATTAATATACATTATGACTATCTGGGGTCCAAGCATTCTTCCATGTGGAGCCTCATTAGTTACTGCTTGTCACTCAGAAAAATACCTATTTATTTCTACTCTTTCCTTACTGCCTTCCAGCCAGTTCCCTGTCCATATCATTGCATTATCCTAATCCCATGAGCTTTAATTATATGCTAATCTCTTATGTGGGACCTTATCAACAACCTTCTGAAAGTTCAAGTAAACCACATCCACTGGCTCCCCCTTATCAACTTATTTATAGTGGCATTTTCCCCACTGCCGATTTTAGGCTAACCAATCTAAATACCCTGTTTCCACTTGACCTCTTTTTCTAAATAGTGGATTAACATTAACTATTCTCCAATCTATAGAACTGTTTCTTGAAAGATAATCACCACTTTATCTAATGTTTTTAGGGCCACTTCCTTAAGTACTCTGAGATGTAGATTATTGGTCCCTGGGAGTTATCAGACTGCTGATCGAGAAAGCAGCTAACATAATCAAAGACCTCTCCCATCCCAGCTATACTCTCTTCTACACTGTAGCATCAGGCAGAAGATACAGATTTAAAAACAGCTTCTTCCCCACTGTTATCAGATTTGCGAATGGACCTCACTTACATTAGAGTTGACCTTTCTCTGCACTTTCTTCTGTAGTTGTAACACATTGAAATTTCTGTAATCTGTTTTATCTATCCTCTGTTACTCAAATTAACATGATGTTGTTATGGTGACAGTTACTATGGGTGACACGGTAGCTCAGTGGTTAACCCTGCTGCCTCACAGCACCAGGAACTCTTCTTCAATTCCAACCTCAGGCAACTGTCTGTGTAGAGCTTGCACATTCTCCCCCTGTCTATGTCTGAAGAGAAAAAGGTATATTAGAGCAAATATAAGGCTCTTCCAGTTAGAAACAGGGGAGGTTACAATGGGGAGCAAAGAGATGGCAGACCAACTAAAACCATAATTTTTGCTGTGCCTTCACAAAGGAGGACACAAATAGCATCCCAAAAATGTCGGTTTCCGCCAGCCGCTCTAATTTCCTCCCACAGTCCAAAGGTGTGCAAGTTAGTTGGATTGGCCACGCTAAATTGCCCATTATTCTGGGCAATTAGGGGAATGGGTCTGGGTGGGATGCTCTTTGGAGATTCAGTATGGACTGGTTGGGCCAAATGGCCTGTTTCCACACTGCGGGGTTTCTGTGATTTCCATTACCCTGATGTGCCTCAAGTATGTAAGGTATAAGTTGTCTGGATAACGTACAAAACAATATTTTTCTCTTTTTTGGTACATGTGACAATAATAAATCAAATCAAATCAAATCACTAGACCATGTGTACCCCGAAGTTTTTGGGATGTTATTTGTGTCCTCCTTTGTGAAGGTACAGCAAAAATTATGGATTTAATTGGTTTGCCATCTCTTTGCTCCCCTTTGTAACCTCCTAACTGGTAAGAGCCTTATGGTTGTCCTTACATACCTTTTTCTCTTCCCAAACCCATAGCAGCTTTTATAGTTTACATGTTCCCCACAAGCTTATTCTCTTTTCCGCCTCTGGAATAATCCCTTTGTCTTCCTTTGCTGAAATCTAAACTTCTCCCAACCTTCAGGTCTGCTGCTTTTTTTTGGGTCAATTTCTATGCCCCACCTTTGGATCAAATACCATCCTGCATTTCCCTTTGTAGATATGGCCTGGCATAGATGAGAAATGTCTTCATTTGGCAGGTTGTGCGGCTTTGGAATTTTCAACCTGATATGGAAGTGAATGACAAATTGATGAGCACAATCATTTTTGACTTTAGATTAATGAATTTGAGGTAGAAGATGAGCTAGGAGCATATTGAATGCTAGAGCAAGCTGGAGGGCTGAATGATCTCATTTTCTCTCTTATCTCTGACACACATGCTATCAGCTGCTACACCAATTATTCAGGTGTACACACTACCAACAGGAATAGGGACTGCCCTGGACCCCTTTGCTGGGCATTGATAAGGGAACTAAAACCTTGATGCTTCACAGACTGGTTTGGACTTATAGATGTCTCACTGTTGGAGGATAAGTACTGAGGGAGAGCTACATTGCCAGAGGGTCAGTTCTGAGGGAGTGCTGCACTATTGGAGGATCAGTACTGATGGAATGCTACACTGTCAGAGGGTCAGCACTAAGGGCAAGCTGCCCTCTTAGACAGTCAGTACTGAGAGAGTGCTGCACCGTGGAGGGTCAATACTGAAGAAGTGTCACACTGTAAGAGGGTCAGTACTGAGGGTGTGCCGCACTGTTGGATGGTCTGTATTGAAGGTGTGCTGCACTGTCAGAAGTGAGGGAGTGATGCACTGTTGGAGTTTTTGTAGTGAGGGGATACAGCACTGTCAGAGGGTATGTGCTGAGGGAATGCGGCGCTGTCAGCTGGTCTGTATCGAGGGAGAGCTAGAGTAAGGGGGTGCTGCACTGTCAGAGGGCATGTACTGAGGGACTGCAGCACTGTGGAGGGTCAGTACTGAGGCTGTGCTGCACTGTCAGAGTGTCTGTACTGAAGGACCGCTGCACTATTGGACGGACCGTACTGGGCGAGTTATTTACTGTCCGAGGGTCATACTCGGGGAGTGCCGCACTCTCAGAGAGTGTGTACTGAGTGTGTGCTTCACGGCCAGAGAGACTGTAGGGAGGGAGTGCTGCACTAGTAGACAGATAGTGGAAAGGGAATGCCACACTGTCAGTGGGTCAATACTGAAGGAGTGCAGCATTGTCAGAAGGTCAGTATTGAGCGAATACCGCACTTTTGGAGGGTCAGGATTGAGGGAATGCTGCATTGTCAGTGGGTTAGTGCTGCATTGTTGGAATGTCAGTACTGAGGGAATGCTGCACTTTTAGAGGCTCTGCACTGAGGGACTACTGAACTATCAAAGGGTCTGCACTGAGCGAGTGCTGCACTGTCAGATGGTCAGTGCTGAGGGAGTGATGCACTGTCGAAGGTTCTGTAGTGAGGGGTACAGCACTGTCAGAGCTTGTGCACTGAGAGAGAGCCGCACTGTCAGATGATCTGTCCTGAGGGAACCCTGCACTGGCAGAGGGTCTATACAGAGGGAGAGCTCCGGTGTCGTATGGTCTGTACTGGAGGAGTGCTGCATTATCAGAGGATCAGAAATGAGGCAGTGATGCACTGTCAGAGAGTCTGTAGTGAGGGGTACTGCACCTTTAGAGGGTTTTTACTGAGGGAGTGATGCACTGTTGGAAGGTGTGCAATGAGGGAGTGTCGTGCTGTCAGAGGGTCCGGTGAGGGAGTGCCACATGGTTGGATGGTAAGTATTGAGAGATTGCTGCACTGTCAGAAGGTCAAGGTCTATAATGAGGTAGGTATGCATGTTCAGAGGATCTGTACTTAGCTAGTGCCACCATGTCAGAGCATCTGAACTAAGGGAGTGCTGCACTGTCAGAGGGTCAGTGCTGTGGGAGTGCCTCGCTTTTAGATGTTCTGTACTGAGGGAGTGATGCACGTCAGAGAATCAGTACTGAGGCTGTGCTGTATTGTCAGGGGGTCAGTGGTGAAGGTGTTCTGCACTTCTAAGTGTCTGTACTGAGGAAGTGCTGCACGATCAAGGTTCAGTGATGTGAGAGCGTCACACTGTCAGAGGGTTACTGCTGAGGGAGTCCTGCACTATTGGAGGGTCAGTACTGAGGGAGTCCTGCACTATTGGAGGTTCTGTAGTGAGAGGTTACAGCACTGTCAGAGAGTGTGTACTGGGGGACAGCTGTAAGGGGGCATGAGAAAACCGTGGCAGATAGAATCAAGGAAAACTCCAAGGCTTTTTGCACGTACTTGAGGAATAAGAAAATGACCAGAGAAAGGGTAGGACTTGTCAAGAATTGTGAAGGGAATTTGTGCACGGAGCCTAAAGAGATAGGAGAGGTCCTTTATGAATACTTTTCTTTGGTATTCACAACTGAGAGGGACCTAGTTGTGGGGAGGACAGTGTGAAACAGGCTGGTAGGTGAGGGGAGGTGGATGTTAGTAAGGAAGATGTACTAAGAACTTTGAAGAACTTGAAGATAGATAAGTCCCCTGGGCCTGATGGAATTTATCAAAGGATTCTACGGGAAGCAAGGGAAGAGATTGCAGGGCCTTTGGTGATGATCTTTTCATCAGGTATAGTGCCGAAAGATTGGAGAGAGGCAAACGTCATTCCCTTGTTCAAAAAAGGGAATAGGGATAAGCCCGGAAATTACACGCCAGTTAATCTTACTTCAGTGGTGGGAAAATTACTGGAAAGGGTTCTGAGCAAAAGGATTTATGATCACTGCTTGATAATCAGCATGGATTTGTGAGGGGTAGATCATGCCTCACAAACCTTATTGAATTCTTTGAAGAGGTGACCAAACACGTGGATGAAGGTAGAGCAGTGGATGTAGTATACATGGATTTAAGTAATGCGTTTGATAAGGTTCCCCATTGCAGGCTCATTAAGAAGGTAAGGAGGCATGGGATAGGGGGAAATGTGGCAGATTGGATTCAGAATTGGCTGACCCTTAGAAGCCAAAGTGTGATAGTGGGCGGAAAGTATTCAACATGGTGCTCAGTTACAAGTGATGTACCACAAGGGTCTGTTCTGGGTTCTGTTCTATTTGTGATTTTTGTAAATGATTTGGATATAGGATTAGAAGGTAGATTAGTAAGTTCGTCGACGATACGAAGGTGGAAAAAGCCTCTGGCTGTACACTCTAGCTGTACACGTTGTGGACAGTGCTGAGGGCTGTTCTCTGTTACAATGGGACACTGATAGGATGCAGAGCTGTGCTGAGAACTGGCAGATGGAGTTTAACCTTTAAATGTGTGAGGTGATTCATTTTGGAAGAACAAACTTGAAAGCAGAATACAGGGTTAACGGAAAGATTCCTGGCAGTGTGGAAGAGCAGAAGGATCTCAGGGTTCATGTCCACAGTTCCCTGAAAGTTACTACCCAGGTTGATAGAGTTGTTAAGAAGGCGTATGGTGTGTTAGCTTCCATTAATAGAGGGATTGAGTTCAAGAGCTGTAAAGTTAAGCTCCATCTATACAAAAGCCTGGTTCGGCCACATCTGGAGCATTGTGTCCAGTTCTGGTCACCTCATTACAGGAAAGATGTGGAAGTATTGGAAGAGATGCAGAGGAGATTTACCAGGATGTTGCCTGGAATGGAGGGAAAGTTCTTAACGAGGAAATGTCGAGAGAGTTAGGTCTTTTTTCTTTAGAACAACAAAGGATGAGCGGTGACTTGATAGAGATGTACAAAATGATCAGAAGTGTAGCTAGAGTGTACAGCCAGAGGCTTTTTCCAAGGGTGAAGGTAGCTACTATAGTTTTAAAATGAGTGGAGGTAGATATAGGGGAGACATCAGAGGTAGGTTCTTTACTCAGAGAGTGGTAGGGATGTGGAGTGCATTGCTAGAGAGAGTAGTGGAGTTGGCCTTATTAGGGGCATTTAAGCGGCTATTAGATAGGCAAATGGATGATAATATAAGGTAGGGGTGGAGGTTAGATAGACCTTAGGTTTAGGGTGAAAGTTTGGCGCAACATTGTGGGCCGAAGGGCCTGTACTGTGCTGTATTGTTCTATGTTCTATGGCTGTACTGAGCAATGCTGCCATATCAGACCATCTGTGGGAGATGCTGCGCTGTCAAAGGTCAGTGCTGTGGGAGTGCTGCGATGTCAGAGGGTCACTGCTGAGGCAGTGTCACATTGCTGGAGGGTCAGTACTGAGGGTGTCCTGCATTGTCAGAGGATCTGTACTGAGGGAGTGCCGCACCTCAGAGGGTCAGTCTTGAAGATGTGCTGCACTGTTTAGGGGTCTGTACTGAGGAAGTGCTGCACTGTCGGAGGGTCAGTACTGAGGGAATACTATACTTCCAGAGAGTCAGTACTAAGAGAGTGCAGCACTGTGGAGGGTCAGTACTGAAGAATTTCTGCGCTGTCACAACTTCAGTTCTCAGGGAGTGCCACACTGTCAGACGGTCAGTGCTAAGGGAACTCCACACTGTTGGAGTGTCTGTACTGAGGCAGTGATGGACTCTCGGACAATTTATAGTGAGGTGATTTTGCATGTTCAGAAGGTCTGTACTGAGGGCATGCTGGAGAGTCAGTGGGTCCCTGCTGAGGGAGCGCTGCACTGTTGGAGGGTTAGTACTGTGGAAGCTGGAGGTGTGGTTTTTCAGATGATGCCCGAAAGTAAGCGTCTGACCTTCTCTCCTGAGTGTATTAAAGAGGCCATGAAGTTGGAGGAAGCTTATTCTGATGCCCTGATCAATAAGAAATTAAATCACCTTCCTGACATGCAGATGGATCATCTTGGGGAGCTTGTGCATAAATGGCACGTTCTGGGAGATTGTAGTGGAAGATAGCCCGGCGCTCTGACTGATCCAGGCAGAGTCAGTCAGCAACCAGAGTTATTTCAAACTCATCCTCTGGGTATGAGCTGAGTCCTGCACCAATTAAACTACTGCCATATATTCGTCATCTCAGTCTGGATTGCTGTCTACTGACCTCTACTGGATGGAGAGGACAAGGTGTAGAGCTGGATGAACACAGCAGGTCAAGCAGCATCAGAGGAGCAGGAAAGCCGACGTTTCGGGTCTGGACAATTTGTTATCTCAGATTCTCCAGCATCTGCAGTTTGTACTATCTCTACTGTAAGTACTTTTTTGCAATTCAGAAATCAGTGAGAGAGTGTGGCACGGAAAAAGGCCACTTGGCCCATCCAAATAACATTTGTCCCATAGCCCTGCAGGTTACAGTCCCTCAGGTGCACACCCAGATACCTTTTGATGGAGTTGAAGGTTTCACTTCCTATTATCCTTTCAAGCAGTGAGCTCCAGATCCCAGCACCCCTCTGGTTAATGTTCAAAGCATTTTCCTCATTTCACTCCTAATATTTCAAGTAATCACTTTAAGCCCAAATCCTCTCGTCATTGCCCTCACCGCTGAAATAGATTCTTCCTTTATAGCCTATGCAGGCTTTTCACAACCTTGGACACCTCAATCAAATCTCTGTTCAGGCTCCTCCCTTTCCATGTGGACAATCCCAACCAATCAAATCTCTCATAGATAACAAAGTGTGAGGCTGGATGAACACAGCAGGCCAAGCAGCATCTTAGGAGCACAAAAGCTGACGTTTTGGGTCTAGACCCCGTCTAGGCCCGAAACGTCAGCTTTTGTGCTCCTGAGATGCTGCTTGGCCTGCTGTGATCATCCAGCTTCACACTTTGTTTTCTTGGATTCTACAGCAGCTGCAGTTCACATTATCTCGAATCAAATCTCTCCTCAGGCTCCACCCCACCCCCCCTCCCCCCAGGTGTACAATCCCAACCAATCAAATCTCCCTTCATTGATGATGGGAACTGCAGATGCTGGAGAATCCAAGATAATGAAATGTGACGCTGGATGAACACCCAGGAATACTAATAGTGCTCACGTTGTGGCCTAACTCATGAATTATACAGTTCCAGTATCCCTGTCCTTTCTTTCTGTTAGTCAAACAAGAAAAGGATTTCATATGTGTTTTTGACGACCGTATCAGCCTGTCCTGCAACTCTTAGGGATATGTGATCTTTTACTGCAAAGTCATAGGACATAGAGTTTTTACAACATATAAAGAGACCCTTCGACCTATTTGTTTTCCTTTATTCATTCATGGGATGAGGGCATCGGCGACCAGGCAGCATTTATTGCCCATCCCTAATTGACCGGACAGCAGTTTAAAGTCAACCACATTGCCGTGGGTGTGAAGTCACATGTAGGCCAGACCAGGTAAGGATGGCAGTTTCCTTCCCTCAAGGACAATAGTGAATTTCGATTTTTCCTCATAATCGACAATGAATTCACGGTCAACATTAGACTGTTAATTCCAGTTATTTGTTGAACACAAATTCCACCATCTGCTGTGCCAGGATTCAAACCCAGGTCCTCAGAACATTATCTGAGTCTCTGGATTAACAGTCCAGCAATAATACCACTAGCTCATCGCGACCCCGATGTCTGTACAGGCTATGAAAAATCTAATGTTTCAACAATTGGTCCATTATCTTGTCTGCTATGGTGTTTTAAGTGTTTTTCTGAATTGTTCTTAATACCTGTGAGGACTCCTTCTCCCACCACACTTTTCGGCAGTGAAGTCCAGACAACCGCAACCCTCTAGATGAAAAATTCTTTCCTCAAATTCCCCTAAGTCTCCTGCTCCATACTTTAAATCTGTGTACTAGTTATTGACACCTCTACTAATGGGAAAGATTTCTCCCCATACGCTATCTTTGTCCCCCAGAACTTAGTGCTCCTGAACTGGATCCCCCTCAACCTTCACTGCTCTAAGTGTAACAACCCCAACCTATCTAGTCTGCCTTCATAGCTGAATTGCTCCAGCACATGCAGCATCCTGGTGAATCTCCTCTTGTTCCATCATATCCTTCCTTTAGTGTGGCAACCAGAATTGTACACTCTACACTATGACCTAACTGGCATGATATATAGCTCCATCGTATCCTCCTTGCTCATGAATTCAATGCCTTGACTAATGAAGGGAAGTATCCCATATGACTTCTTTATCACGTGATCTACCTATCCTGCTGACTTCAAGGATTTCAGGTCCTACTGATTCTACGTACTTCCTAGGGTCCTACTATTCAATGTGTGCCTCATTGCCTTGGAGAATAGTCGGCAACATATCCAATCTACCTCTCCAAAGCAGTAATATCTTTTCCATAACGTGATAAGCAGAGGATCACAAACCTTCCTCCAGCCTAAAAAAATCTACTGACTCATGGTTTCCTGTCCCTCAACCAATTTTGTTTCAATAGTGCTACTGTCCAGTTTGTTACTGTAAATGTAACTGTCTCTGAGACTGTGTGAGTAGCTATATGTGATTTTCTGTGTGTACAGGATTGACTCAGAACCTGTTTGTAGCTGTGTCTGATTGTCTGTTTATATGGAACTGACCCTGAGACTGTCTGTAGCTTTACCTGATTGTCTGTGTATGTGGAACTGACTCTGTGGGTGTCTGTAACTATATCTGATGGTGTCTATGGGATTGACTCTGAGTGACTGCAGCTGTAACGGATTAACTGTGCATGTGACAGTGTGTATGGCAATAATTTATTGCGGAAATTGGGAAGGTGATGGGTGAAGATTGAGTGGTGGTGCTTGAGTGGGCAATGGGTGAGGGGATGGTAATTGAGGGAGAAGTGAGAAGGGGAGAGCTGAGTAAGGGGTAGGTGGTGAGTGAGATCATAAGATCACAAGGATTAGGGCGCTTGAGAAAGCCATTCATCCCTCAATACTACCCCATCATTCAATAAGATCATAGCTAATCTGATCAGGCCTTAAACTTACGTTCTGTCTGCCCAATAACATTCTAAGTGCTGCTTTCTTTGCAAGATTGATAAAAGCTTCGTTCCTCATTTATCCTGCAGTTGTGTCTACCTCAGGAATCTAAATGTTTCTGCTATGTTGTTAGAATTCCTTTTTCTGTTTTCTGAATGCTCTCTGTACATTGTATTTACTCCCTTGAAGAGAGCGTGGAGTTTATGGAAGCATTCCTTGCTCTCGATCAGCAGGTTTGATCGCTGCTGATTACTGCCCTGCCACCTGGAGAGCGGAATTCTGGATCCGGAGACATTCTGCAGGATATCGTCATCCAATGTGAGCGGATGGTCAGTGGAACTCAATATCATCATTTCACTCTGATTCACTTCTCCCTTTCTAATTCTGGTCTTTGTCCCTTTCTCTTATCTATTTTTACAGACTGGGGAAAGATCTGTTAGTCATACCTGCACATACTGTATGCCAGGAGCAATCTCAGTTGTTGGTGAACTTGATTTTGTTTCTTGTGCACCAGATATCAAGTTAATTGTTAACCAACAGTTACCCAACCCCCTCCAGATGAATAGAGGTCTTTGAAAGCTTCTTGCTTGCTGCCACAGATACAGAGCTGCAATTGAAAATGAGGGAGACCAAAGTCATTGACTGGAATTTCACCGGATTGGCTCGGTTCCTGGAAGTGAGTGGAATTTTCATGGGGGTCAAGCACAGCTGGCTAACTGATGGGGTCATGAGTCCGGAAGCTGTTTTAGTGGGTACCAGAGCTTCACCAGAGCACCGGTTGTGAAGATCCACCTCCAGATGATACCTCTAGAGAGAGAGTTACAAGCCTCACTATCCAGACATCCAGGCTGCTTCACCAAACCTCCAGCCTCACACACCTTTGTCCTAAGCTGTGCGGAGTGGAAGACAACCGTCTGGCTCAGAGACGACAGCGAGCGCTACATCAGAGACATTTCCAACAGTCAACAGACCTGGTTTTTGGACACTTCATGCAGGACAAAACCAGGCTCAGCTCCAATTTTTTTTATTAAAACCTTTTAAAATGGGATGCTGGCAATGCCAAAATTTGTTATCCATCCCTAATAGCCCTCGAGCTGAATGGCTTTCTAGACAGTGGGCTGAGGAGTGGCAGATGGAGTTTAATTTAGATAAATGTGAGGTGCTGCATTTTGGAAAGGCAAATCAGGGCCGGACTTATACACTTAATGGTAAGGTCCTGGGAAGTGTTGCTGAACAAAGGGACCTTGGGGTAAAGGTTTATTTTCCTTGAAAGTGGACAGGTAGACAGAATGGTAAAGAAGGCATTTGATATGTTTGTCTTTATTGATCAGTGCATTGAGTATTGGGGTTGGGAGGTCAGTTGCAACAGTACAGGGCATTGGTGAGGCCAGTTTTGGAATAATTCTGGTCATTCTTCTATAGGAAGGATGTTGTTAAACTTAAGAGGGTGCAGAAAAGAAGGCGGCATACATTGGGTTGAAGCTATTGGTCTTAAGCAAATCCCTGGATGACTATAAAATGTTTAAGAATACACTCAAAAGTGAAATCAGAACAGTGTAAAGAGGGTATGAGATAGATCTGACAGATAAGATTAAAGATAATCATGAAAGGTTCTATAGCTATATTAAGAGTAAAAGCGTGCAATAGGGTGAGAATAGGTACCCTTAAAGATCAGCATAACCATCTGTGTGTGGAGCCATAGGAGATGGGGGAGATTTTTAATGAATATTTCTCCTCAGTTATTACTGTGGAGAGAATCGTTGTTGCTAAGGAAATAAGGGAAACAAGATGCTTTGGACTGCATTCATATTACTAGAGGGGAGGTGTTTGCATCCTTAAAAACGCGTTAAAGAGGGTAATTCCCCTGGGCCTGATCAAGTCCATCCTCGGATGTTGTGGGAGGCTCGGGGAGAAACTGCAGAGGCCCTTAAAGAGATTTTTGCTTCATCTTTAGCAACTGGTGAAGCTCTATGAGGCTGGAGTTCGGCTAATGTTGTTCCATTGTTCAGAAAGTTAGCAAAGATAAGCCAGGAAACCACAGGCTAGTGAGCCTGACATCAGTGGTAGGCAAGTTATTGGAGAGGATACTAAGGGACAGGATCAAACAACATTTGTACAGTCAAAGTCTGGTTGAGGATAATCAGCATGGATTTGTGCGCAAAAGTGAAGTCTGACAAATCTTTTAGAGTTTTTTGAAGAGGTAACCAAGAGAATGGATGAGAGTAGGGCAGTGGATATTGTCTATATGGGCTTTAGTAAGGCCTTTGACAAGGTACCATGCAGCAGACTAGTCATGAAGGTTAGGTCGCATGGGATCCACAGAGAGCTAGCTAATTAGATTCAAAATTGTCTTGATGGTAGGAAGCAGAGGATGATGGTTGAAGGTTGTTTCTTGGGCTTGAGGTCTTTGACTAGTGGTGTCCCTCAGGGGTCGGTGCTGGGACCTTTGTTATTTGTTATTGACATAAATGATCTAGATGTGAATGTACAAGGCATGATTAGTAAGGCATGACTGTGGATGATACAAAATTAGGAGGTATTGTTGATAGTGAGGAAGGTGTCAAAAATTACAGAGGGGTCTTGGTCAGATGGGGAAGTGGGCTGAGGATTGGTAAATGCAGTTCAATACAGATAAGTGTGAGGTGTTGCACTTTGGAAAGTCAAACCAAGATAGGACTTATACAGTAAATGGTAAGGTCCTGAGGAGTGTTGTAGAGCAGAGGGACCTAGGAATATAAGTACATAAGTTCGTTGAAAGCAGCATCACAGGTGGATAGGGTGGTGATGGCCATTTAGCATGCTGGCCGGCATCAGTCAAGGCATTGAGTTTAGGAGTTGGGATGTTATATCACAGTTGTATAAGTCGTTGGTTAGTCCATACTTAGAGTATTGTGTACAGTTTTGGCCTTAATATAGGAACGACGTAGTTAAAATTGAAAGTGTGCAAAGTAGTTTTAGGAGGATGTTGCCAGGACTAGTAGGCCTGAGTTATAGGGAGAGGCTGGCCAGGATAGGGCTTTATTCCTTGGAAGGTAGGAGATTGACGAGTGACCTTATTGAGAAAATCATGCGGGGTGTAGACAGGATGAATGCATATAGTCTTTTTCACAGGGATGGGGAATTGGAAACTAGAGGGCATAGGTTAAAGGTGAATGGGGATAGATTTAAGAAGGAACTGAGGGGCAACCTCTTCACACAGAGAGTGGTGTGTACATGGAATGGGCTACCAGAGAAAGTGGATGAGGCAGGTACAATAGTAACATTTAAAATGCATTTGGATAGCTACGTGGATGAGAAGGAGCTCGAGGGATAGACCAAATGCAGGCAGTTGGAACTACCTGAGTCATAGTCTGCATGGGTCAGTTTGGCTGAAGGGCCTGTTTCCATGCTGTGGTTACTCTATGACTCTAAAAGATTTACAAGGATGTTGCCAAGCCTGAAGGGTTTGAGTTATTGGGAGATGCTGAACAGGCTGGGGCTATATTTCCCTGGAGTGTCGGAAGCTGAGAGGTGACCTTATAGAAATTTACATAACCATAACCATTTACCTAACCCGGAGAGGGTAGTGGAGTCAGCCTCATTTGGGGCATTTAAGCAGCTATTAGATAGGCATATGGGTGACAAAGCAGCCCATTTGACTGGCACTACATCCACACCATCCATTCCCTACACCACTGACACTCAGTAGCAGCAGTGTGTACTGTCTACAAGATGCTCTGCAGAAATTTGCCAAAGATCCTCAG
The DNA here is from genome assembly GCF_030684315.1 of Stegostoma tigrinum. NCBI lineage: Eukaryota > Metazoa > Chordata > Chondrichthyes > Orectolobiformes > Stegostomatidae > Stegostoma > Stegostoma tigrinum. The sequence goes on along the minus strand of NC_081389.1, from coordinate 933,390 downwards.
ACAGCACCTTCTAAACCCATGACCACTTCCATCTAGAAGGACAAGGGCATCAGACATAAGGGAACACCGCCACCTCCAAGTTCCTCTCCAAGACACTCACCATCCTGACTTGGAAATATATTGCTGTTCCTTCACTGTCACTGGGTCAAAATACTGGAATTCCCCCCCTACTGACTGATGGACTGCAGTAGTTCAAGAAAGCCACCTTCCCTGTTTTACTCATACACCACACAGAGATGTACAATTGTTGAAGTTCATCCATATGTTCTTTAAATCTCTGCCATTGCCTATCCACCGTCAACCTCTTCAATACCCTTGGTGATGCATTCCTCATACCATCAAAGTTAGCATCAAATGTGCTGCCTGAGTATGTAGTGGAGGTAGATTCAATTTTAGTCCTGTAACTTCAGGCTGGCACAGCAGCTCAGTGGTGAGCACTGTGGTCTCACAGCACCAGGGGCCTGGGCTCAAGGGCACCACCATCTTCTCAAGGGCAACTAGGGATCGGCAAGAAATGCTGGCCAGCTTGCAACACCCACATCCCATAAATTAATAGAAACAAAAGCCCTTGACCATCTCCACCTCAGCACCATTGATATAGACAGGGGCATGTCCTCCACTCTGCTTCCTGAAGTCCATGACCAGCTCCTTCGTTTTACTGACATCGAGGAAAAAATTGTTGTCTTCACACGTCTGTCTCTTTCCTGTACTTTATAAAAACCAAAAGAACTGCAGATGCTGTAAAGCAGGAACAAACACAAAGTTGCTGGAAAAGCTCAGCAGGTTTGGCAGATCTGTGAAGGAAAAAACGGAGTTAACAGAGAATGGTCACTGGACCCAAAATGTTAGTTCTGTTTTTTCCTACACAGCTGCTGCCAGACCTCCTGAAATTTTCCAGCAACTTTGTTTTTGTTCTTTCCTGTGCTTTGTCTCATTGTTTGAGATCCCACCCACTACAGTGATGTCATCAGCAAATCTGAGCTGAATGTGGCCACATAGCTGTGAGTCTATGAGAGGTATAGTACTCAGCATTGCAGGGCACCAATGTTAGGGATTATTGTGGAGGAGTGTTGTTGCCTAACCTTACCGATTGCTGTCTGCAGGTCGGCAAATCAAGGTCTCAATTGCAGAGGGGAGAGCAGAGTCCTAGTTCTCACAGTTTAGCAATGAATTTCGTTGCAATTATGGTATTGAAAGCAGAGATAAAGTCAATAATTAGAAGTGGGTGGCCTTGTTATCCAGATATTTCAAGGATGAGTGGAGGGCCAGGGAGACGGTGTCTGACGTGGACATATTGTGACGGTTGGCAAATTGTAGTGGATTGAGGTACCCTGGGAGGCTGGAGTTGATGTGAGCCATTACTAAACTCTCGAAGCACTTCATAACAATGGGTGTCAGAGCCACTGGCAGTAAATTCTTACTTCCACACTTTTTAAAATGGAAGTCAAATTCCACCTTCTGCTGTGTTGGGATCAGAATCTGGGTCCCCAGAACATTAGCCAGGACCCTGGATTAATAGTCTAACAATAATACCACAGGGCCATTGCCTCCATTATTGAATTATTGCCACGAGTGGTGCTCTGGTAAAACATTACACAATTACTAAGAATGTACTCTGGTTGTTCAATGAGTTAATTCTTCCTTATCAAAGTTGGCACAAAGTTCACTGTCACAGACTTTCTATCACTCAGATGTCTGCCTTCAGAACACCACAGTCTGCCTTTCAGCTGAAAACGACTGAATTTGAAAAAGAACAACACTGACAGAGAGCAGAAGGATTGTTTACACTGTGGGGAATATCGACATCTTTACTGGATGTATGGGGCTGCTTGTGTCCATTTCATTGCCTTCGCTGTAGGTCAAAGGTCTTTGGGTAAGTTCTGCAGTTAATGAGAACATAAAAAATCTGACTGTGATAACTTATGTTTAATTTCATGGAGCAATATATTTGTATTAACATCAGCAAATATTCCTGACTGACCAAGATTAACAAAGAAGGCAGTAACTTGTATTTTAAACCTTCCTTCCCAATATTCCACTTGAGTACTTTCTGGCCACATCCGAAATATAGTCACAGTTATCATGTAGGAAAAGCAGCAAACAAACATTCAACAGTTCATAGAATCCCTACAGTATGGAAGCAAGCCATTCAGCCCATCAAATCCACACTGACACTTTGAAGAGTATCCCACCCAGACCCACCCTTTCCCTGTAACCCTGCATTTCCAATGGCCTACCCACTTAGTTTGCACATCCCTGAACACTACGGAAAATTTAGCATGGCTAATTCGCCTACCCTGCATATCCTTGAACTGCAGGAGGAAACTGGAGCATGGAGAGGAAACGCACACAGATGTGGGGTGAAGGTGCAAACTCCACACAGTTGCCCGAGGCTGGAATTGAGCCCAGGCCCCTGGTGCTGTGAGACAACAGTACTCACCACTGAGCTGCTGTGCCAGCCTGAAGTTGCAGGACTAGAATTGAATCTACCTCCACTACATACTCAGGCAGCACATTTGATGCTAACTTTGACGGTATGAGGAATGCATCGCCAAGGGTATTGAAGAGGTTGACGGTGGATAGGCAATGGCAGAGATTTAAAGAACATGTGGATGAACTTCAACAATTGTACATCTCTGTGTGGCGTACAGTAAAACAGGGAAGGTGGCTCAACCATGGCTAACAAGGGAAATTGGAGATAGTGTTCAAGCAGAAGGGGAGGCGTATAATTGGCCAAGACAAAGCAGCAAACCTGAGGAATGGTAGAAATTTAAAATTTAACAGAGGAGGACAAAGGGTTTAATTCAGAAGGGAAAATTAGAATATGACAGTAAGCTTGTGGAAAACATAAAAATTGCCTCCAAAAGCTTTTATGGACATGTGAAGAGAAAAAGACTGGTGAATACAATAGTAGGCCCCTTACAGTTAGAATCAGGTGAATTCATAATGGATGTTACAAAGAGATGGTAGGCCATTTGAACAAATACTTTGGATCTGTCTTCACACAAATAACCTTCAGGAAATGCTAGGGGACAGAGGGGCAAGCATGAAAGAGGAACTGAAGAAAATCCTTATTAGTCAGGAAATGGTACTGGAGAAATCCCAAAAGGTCCCAGAGCCTGATGCGCTGCTTCCGGAGTACTCAAGCAAGTGGCCATAGAAATGGTAGATGCATTGGTGATCATTTTTCAATATTCTGTTGACTCTGAAAAAGTTCCAAAGGACTGGAGGGCAGCTAATGTAACCCTACTTGTTAAAAAAAGGAGAGAGGTAATATGGCATTATAGGCCAGTTAGCCTGATATCATCGGGGGGGAAGGTGCTGGAGCCAAATAGTCAGGATGCAATAGCCAAGCATTTGGAAAGCAGTGACAGCATTGGTCCAAGTCAGCATGGATTCTCTAAATGGAAATCATGCTTGACAAATCTTCTGGAATTTTTTGATGATGTGACCAGTAGCGTGGACTAGGATAAATCAGTGGATATTGTGTATCTAGACTTTTAAAAGGCTTTTGACAAGGTCGTACACAAGATGGTAGCAAGCAAAATGAAAGCTCATGGTATCAGAGTAAAATATATTGACAGGGATAGAGAACTGGCTGGCAGCCAGGATACAGAGAGTTGGAATAAATCAACCCTTTTCAGAGGGGCAGGCAGTGATGTGAGGGGTGCCATGGGGTTCAGTGCTGGGACAACAGCCACTCACAATATACATGAACAATTTGGATAAAGTAATTGAGTGCACTATCTCCAAATTTGTGGATGACACTAGGCTGGGGGACAGTGTGCACAGTGAGGAGGATGCTATGAGGCTGCAGGGTGTCTTGGACAGACTGGCTGAGGGGCCACATACTTGGCAAATGCAATATAACGTGGATAAACATGAGATTACCCACTGGTGGCAAAATCAGGAAGGCAGATTATTTTCTGAATGGTGGCAGTTTAAGAAAAGGTGAGGTGCAGCAAGACCTGGGTGTCATGGTGGAACAGTTGCTGAAGGTTGGCATGCAGGTGCAACAGGCAGTGAGAAAAGCTAATGGCATACTGTCCTTCATAACAAGAGGATTTGAGTATCAGGGATGTCTGCTGCAGCTTTACAGGACCTTGTGAGGTCACACATTGAGGAGCATGAGCAGGTTTCATCTCCTAGTCTGAGGAAGAACCTTCCTGCTATTGAGGGAGTCCAGTGAAGTTTCACCAGACTGATTCCTCGGATGGCAAGACTGACATATGAGGAAAGACTGGAAAAGCAGCTCTTATACTCACTAGAGTTTAGAAGAATGAAGGGATGAGGGTGGGGCAGGGGAGGTCTTATAGAAACATATAAAAACATGATGGGATTGAATGGCTAGATAGGGGAAGAATGTTCATGATGTTGGGGAAGTTCAGAACTAACAGTCACAGTCTGAGAATAAAGGTAATCCATTCAGGACTGAGATGAGGAAGGATTTCTTCACTCAGAGAGTTGTGAACCTGTGGAATTCTCATCTTGTGAGAAACCTGTGGGGGCCAGTTTGTTAGATATATTAAAGAGGGAGTTGGACGTGGCCCTTTCAGCTAAAGGGATCGAGGTGTATGGACAGAAAGTAGGAGTGCAATACTGAAATTGCATGGTCAGCGATGTTCATGTTGAACAGTGGTACAAGCTTGGAGATCCGAATGACCTACAACTATTTCCTGTGTTTTCTGTTTCAAATTCCCATCCTAACTCCTCACTCAGTGATTTTCCTTGAGTCTGTACTGCTTTTTTTTCACAACTTACTTTAAGTCCATCCCCCCTGGTTTTTGATTCATCCACCAGTGTAAATCATTTGTCTCTTAGCTCTTGTCTGACAACCCCCATGATTTTGAAAACCAAATCTCCTCCCAGTCTTCTCTTCTACGAGAAGAAAGTTCCAACTGCCCCAACCTACCTTGTTAGTGAAGTGGCTCAGCCCTGGTGAGATGTTATTGGGATAACATCCCATTGATTTCTATACTTCTATGAATTAATGTCCTTTATCTGCCTACACATAGGTATGCAGGCACTGCCCAAAAGCTTCCTGCCCAGCTAGGAATTCGGTGTAAGACTTTGTAACTCCTTATCTTCCAACACATCAGTATGCAGACACTGCCTTAAGCTAACAAAGTGTGGAACTGGATGAACACAGCAGGCTAAGCAGCATCTCAGGAGCACAAAAGCTGACGTTTCGGGCCTAGACCCTTCATCAGACACTCTGATGAAGGGTCTAGGCCCGAAACGTCAGCTTTTGTGCTCCTGAGATGCTGCTTGGCCTGCTGTGTTCATCCAGCTTCATACTTCATTATCTTGGATTCTCCAGCATCTGCAGTTCACATTATCACTGCCTTAAGCTTCCTGACTGAATAAAATTAGAGTTAAACTGTCTCAAATAAGGTTAAGTGAGGAACATTTGTAAAAGGTGTGAAACTTCTGAAGTATGTAACTTCTGTTTCTGACAAAGGGGTCAGGTCACTGACTTTGTTCCAGCCAGGCACATGGGCAATTTGAAATTACAATCTGTCTCGTTAACAACTTGAAATCGCCTCCTGCCATTTCACGAACGATCGATACTATATCCTCGTCTTTTATGTTCTTGATGTAATAATTGTTTTGTATCCTGTCTTTGTCTGCTGTAATAGTTGTTTCATGTATCGTGTCATTGTAAAATGTGAAATTGTTTTATGTATTATGTACTTAGTAAAGTATAAAAAGCGGGGTCTGTCCGCTGCTCGGGGAGAATTACTTGCCAGACTCTGCACTCTGTGCCGGGTTAAGTACAGTGATTCCCCACAGCTTGTACTTGCTTAGTAGTAAAAGGATTTGTGTTTTTCTAAACAGGTCAGTGTCTTGTTATTGCTTCAAGCCCGTGAGGGTCTCCGAAAACAAATCTGACACTGGAACCATTCTTGTGAATCTTTGTGCACCCTCATCAGTGTCTTCACATTCTTCCTAAAGTGCAGTGCCTAGAACTAGATTTAATGTTTCAGTTAAAGCTAAACCCAGATTATCATAAATTCCTATCTTTTACACTCTGTTCCTCTATTTCAAAAGCTCATGGATCCCCAATATGTTACTAACGGTGCTCTTCACCTATCCTGCTCTCTTCAATGATTTGTGTACATTTACATTCAGTTCCATCTGCACCTTTACCCTCTTTAGAATTGTGCCCTTTACTTTAAATCACCTCTCCATTTCTTTTCAGCCCCATTCCAGCAGTCTGTCTGTAGTCTTCTGAAGATTAACCCTATTCACTTTGCAATTCCTCCCAAGTTCTGTGTCATTCATAGACTTTGAAACTGTGCCCCGTACGCTAGGGTTTAGATCATTAAGATACACTAAGAACTGAGGAAAAGCAAAGGTCCCAACTCACATCCCTAGGAACTCAGTCCTAAAAACAATCTTAAACTCTACTGTCTGTTTCCTATTCTGCTCCGCATCATATCGGTACAGCTCCTATCCTTATTATTCAATGATAATCTGATAATAACCACATAACTAATTAGAAGTCTCTATCAAAAGATAATATTTCTGATAGGGTAGTGTTCCCCCAATGCTGTACTCAGGCATCAGGCTGGAATTGTATGGTTGAATTCACACCTTTCCCGATTCAAGACAAGGGAGCAGTAGGGCACACTGAGCTACAGCGAGCACACGTAGCTACTAATGACAGAGTTAACCTAATCATTGCATACAATGCCCGGTTACTCAGGAATTGGATCCTTGGAAGGGCTACGTGACAACTATAATCAGGTTTATAGCTGTATTGCCAGGAACAGAAACATTAGGGAGGACTCCGCATGCTTCAAGATTTCACTGAAGCAGACTCCAAGAGGTTAAATGAGATTTGAGGCTGAGATCAATTTGTCATCAGAAAATTGAGCAATTTTCAAAAAATATTAAAAAATACACAGAACAGATATATTCTATAGCTGAGAACCAAGTTCTAGCCCAGATTTTGCTTAGAGTTCCTGGTCTACTGGAGATGATGACATAGGAGAGAGGACTTTCCTGCAAGTAAGAATTCTGGAAGCATGCAGGTCCTGAAGAAGGCTGTAGGCCCAAAACATCAGCCTTCTTGCTCTGCTGATGCTGCTTGGCCTGCTGTGTTCATCCAGCTTCACACCGTGTTATCTCAGATTCTCCAGCATCTGCAGTTCCTACTATCTCTGAAACAATTTTAATCCCACTGCGAAGCCTCTTCTAAGGATGCCTACCCTGAAGAAGTTACCCTCCTCCCTCCGGAAAAACCTCAGTGGATCCCTCACCCACTGCAACTCTCTTATAATCTCTTTGGCCTTGAAACTGCTTGATTGTCCTGAAGCAAACCAGGTACTAAAGCCACATCACCTTTCTTAGTACCTGCCTACAGAGCCAGATCATCCCCAATGGACTACAGTCCACGTTCAGGCCTTCCCAATTTTTCCCCAACCATGACAATGTCTACATTCAGAACATTGAGATCCTTCAGAAGTGTTTCTCCCTGCGACTCCTGAAACACACACTCACAGCAATGCGCTGGCATCTCCTGGCACTAAAGTCAAGCCTACCCCAGCTCAGAGCCTCCCTCTCCCAGACCTACAAAGGACCTCTCCTGTTTTCTATTCTTCGTGATTTTCTGAAGAAGGGTCTAGGCCCAAAACGTCAGCCTTCTTGCTCCTCAGATGTTGTGTTCATCCAGCTCTACACTTTGTTATCTCAGGTCCTGCTGGCCTGGTTTTTCTGCCAATATGAGCATGGGAACCTTTCTCCCCTTCTGCCCCAAAAATGCATATTCAAGAATGAAAGAACATGCATTTGTATTGTACCTTGCAACCCCTTTGGATATCTAAAGGCACTTTGTAATCAGTGAAGACGATTTGAACTTTGGGCACCATTGTAGGGAAGTGGAGGGAAGGCTGATGAATATTGCTGGGCATTCTAATGTGGCTATCTCTATACCAGTATTGCTATGCAGTAATAGCTTGAGGATAGCTTGGGGCGCATTCACATGACAACCTGCTGTGGGAAAGATGTTCTAACTTGAAAGGGTTCAGAAAACATTTGCAAGGACTTTGCCAGTATTCGAGGGGTTGAGCTACAGGGAGAGGCTGAATAGGCCAGGGCTTTTACCCCGGAGCATTGGAGGCTGGGGTTTGACCTTTGGGGGTTTATAAAATCATGAGTGGTATGGATAGGGTGAGTAGCTAAAACTTTTTCCCGCGGAAGGGAGTCCAAAACTAGAGGCCATAGGTTTAAGGTGAGAGGGGAATGAATTAAAAGGGATCCGAAGGGCAACATTTTCATGCAGAAGGTAGTGAGTGAAAGGAATGAGCTGCAAAAGGAGGCAATGGAGGCGGCTACAATTACAACATTTTAAAGGTATCTGGGTGGGTTTATGAATAAGAAGGGTTTAAGGGATTAAATCAGTGTCTATAGGTGTGGGGCTGGAAAAGCACAGCAGGTCAGACAGCATCCAAGGAGTAGGAAAGCCAATGTTTCGGTCCGAAATCCATTTTCAGGACTGGGAGGGAGAAAGAAGCCCAGAAATAAATAGAGGGAGGATGGTAGAGTGCAGGGAAGGGTAGGAGAGATGGTGATAGGTGGGGGTTCTTGTGATTGGTCAGTGGGAAGGGTGGAGTGGATAGGTGAGTAGGAAGATGGATAGGTTAGGTCAGGTCAGGAGGTGGTGTGGGTTGGGGTGGAGGGATTTTGAAGCTGGTGAAATCAATGTTAAAACATTGGGCTGTAAGCTTCCAAGGTGAAATATCAGGTGTTGTTCCTCCAGTTTACGTTTGGCCTCACTCTGACAGGCTCAGGTTGGTGGTTGCTCGCAGGATCTCTGAAAACTGGTCCTCAAGTCTGCAAGGCCAAATGGGTAGAGTTTAGGAATAAGAAAGGTGCAGTCACTATAATGGAGTCATACTGTAGGTGTTCTAATACCGAGTGGGAGATAGAAAAACAGACATGTAGGTAGATCATGGAACGATATAAAAGCAACAGGGTCATTGTAGTGGGTGTTTTTCATTTCCCTTTGGGCAAGCACTTAAATGGGACAAAGGTTTTAGGTGCACCCAGGAGGGTTTCTTGAATTAGTTCATAGATTGTCCAACTGGGGAAGAGGCCATAATACTAGACCTTGTATTGGGAAATAAGCCTGGCCAGCTGATCGAAGTTTCAGTGGGGGAGCATTTTAGGAACAGTGATCATAGTTCCATAAGTTTTAGGAGAGCGATGAATGAGGATAAGACTGGTCCTCAGGTGAAAGTGCTGAGTTGGTGAGAAGGCTAATTTCAACATTATTGGGCAGGAACTCGAAAAATTAATTTGGCATAGCTGTTCTAAGTTAAATCCACATCTAACATGTTAGAGTCTTTTAAAGGCCAGTTGATCAGAGTCCAGGAACAACATGTTTTTGTGAGGATGAAAGATATGGCAAGATTGAGGAACCTTGGATGAGAAGAGTCATTGAAATATTAGCCAAAAAGAAAAAGAAAACAAATGTAATGTTTAATAAACTGAAACCAACCAGGTCCTTGAGGATTTTAAAGAAAGCAGAACAGAACTTAAACAAGAAATTAAAATCATGAAGTGCGTGAAATCACAGAATCCCTACAGTGTGAAAGCAGTCAAATCAGTTCATTAAGTCTACTCCAACCCTCCAAAGAGCATCCGATCCAGACCCACTTCCCTTCCCTCTCCTTGTAGCCCTGCTTTTCCCCGGCTAACCCACCTAGCCTGTGCATCTATAGACGCTATGGGCAATTTAACAGTGCCAATCCACCTAATTCATACACCTTTAGACTGTGGAAGGAAACTGGAGCAGCCAGAGGAAACCCACTCAGACAAAGGAGAATGTATAAATTCCACAAAGACACTCACCCAAGAGTAGAATCAAACCCAGGTCCATAGCACGATGAGACAGCGGTGCTAACCATTGAGACACCATGCTGCCAGGGGGGTTAGATGGGGCCATGAAACTGTAAGATTAAGGAGAATCTGAAGGTATTTTATATGAATATTTAGACCAAGAGGGTGGCCAGGGAAAGGGTAGGTACAGTCAAGGATAAAGGAGGGAATTTATACATGGAGCAGGGGAAGTCCTTTATGAGCACTTCACATCAGTACCCACCACAGAGAAGGAGATGAATGACGGTAAGTTTAGGGAGGGGTATGTTGATTTACTGGCACGTGCCAATATTCAGAAGGAGGTGGTGTTGAGTGTCTTGAAACACTTTATGGTAAATAAGTCCCCAGAGTCTGATGGGACATAGCCCAGGATACTGAAGAATGCAAGGGAGGAGATTGCGGGGACCTTGACAGAGATCTTTGTATCCTCTCTAGCCTCAGAAGAGGTCCCAGAGACTGGCAGATATCCAGTGTTATTCCTCTGTTTAAGAAGGGCATTAGTGATAATCCAGAATATTATAGGTCAGTGAGCCTTACATCATTGGTAGGGAAATAATTGGAGAAAAGTTTTACTTGCATTTGGAGAAGAATTGACATATTAGTAATAGTCAGCATGGCTTTTCCTGAAGAATGGTCCCGACCCGAAACGTCAGTTTTCCTGCTCCTCTGATGTTGCCTGGTCTGCTGTGTTCCTCCTGCTCCACAATGTGTTATCTCTGACTCCAGCATCAGCAGTTTTTACTATCTCTGGCTTTATGCGGGGAGTTTTTTGAGGAAATGAGGAAGATAACTGATGACGGTAGAGCAATGGACATTTTCTAGATAGACTTTAAGTGTTTGACAAGGTCCTTCATGGTAGGCTGATCTAGAAGATTAAGTCACGTGGAATCCATGGTGAGTAGGTGTGATAAGTTGGTTATAAAATTGGCTTGGCCATAGAATACAGAGTGTAGTTGTGGAAGGGTGGTTTTCTGACTGGAGGTCTGTGACCAGTGGTGTTCTACAAGGATCTATGCTGGGACCATTGTTTTTCATAATGTATGCAAATGATTTTGATGCAAATGTAGATGGCCTGGTTAGTAGGTTTGCAGAAGACACAAAAATTGTGGAATTGTGGATAGTGAGGAAGATTGTCAAAGGATACACCAGGATAGAGACTAGTTGGAAAGTTGAGTGAAACAAGTGTGAGGTGATTCATTTTGGGAGGACAAATGATAAGTATGCAGTAAATAGCAGGACCCTTAGGAACATTGATCTATTGAAGGATCTTGGCATGTAAGTGCGTATCTCCCTGAAAGTGACAACACAAATAGATAGGATGGTAAAGAAGGCATATGGCATGGCTGCCTTCATCAGTCAGTGCACTGAGTATAAAATGTTGGCAAGTCACATTGCAACTGTACAAGATTTTACTTAGGCCATGGTTAGGGTATTGTGTGCAGTCCTGGTTGCCACACTGTAGGAAGGCTACAAATCAGGTGTACCAGGATGTTGCCCAGACTGGGCTGTATTAGTCACAAGGAGAGGTTGGACAAGTTTGGATTGTTTTCACTGGTGTGTCAGACATTGAGGGGCAATATAAAAGTATATAAAATTCTGAGAGGCATGGATAGGATGGATAGTCGGAGTTTCTTTCCAAAAGTGGAAATGACAGATCCTAGGGGCAAAGGCTTCAGGTGAGAGGGGGAAAGTTTAAAGTGCGTATGTGAGGAAAGTATGTTTTTACAGAGGATGGTAATTGCCTGGCATGTGAAATTGGGGAGGTTGAAGAAGCAGCATTTAAGAGGCATTTAGACAGATGCAAAAGCAGGCAGGGAATAGAGGGATACAGACCATGTGAAGGCTGATGGGATTAGTTTAGAATGACATATGGTTGGCTCAGGCAAGTTGCCTGAGAACCTGTTCCTGTGCTGTACTATTCTGTATTCTAAAGGCGAATGACTCTCCAGAGAGGCTAAAGCATATGTGAGACTAACCTGGCCATAAAAAAACAAATGAAAGGAATGCTGGAGAAAACAGTTCATTTTGGAGAAATGAATTTGGGAACACAGAGAGAATATCCAAAGGGAATTTGAAGAATAAACATTAAACTAAAAATAAAAATTAAAACTAACCCATCCAAATTCTGCAGCAGTAAGTGGGGCAGGAGCCACTGAGTAAAGATGGGAGTTTTAATTCTTGCCCGCGTCACTTCCATTTGACAATTCAGACTCAGGACCCCTTTGATAGTATAGATCATCAAATGCCTGCAAATCAATTGGTTTAATTACATAAGAATATTTGGTATGTAGGATGGTTACATGTTTGAATTCCTGACATTTCCTGAGCAGCTGTGTATTGAGCATTGCCCATCAGACAGTGTCGATGGTACTCACACAGTCCCTATGCCTGGGAGTATTCTCATTGCTTTCTTGCCATTGTTTCCTGCAACAAATCTTTGCTTACACAATACACAAAGTACACCCAGTGTACAGATATCCAATGTGGCCATAGACCTGTGAGCTAGCTGGCGAACCCTGTGAGTCACAGATATGCAGGGCTCTTCGTGAGGTGTCAGGCTATGTAACTATCCAAGGCTCAACTACGATTGATTGCAGTTGGGTACGTGGCCTGTTGTAAGTAATTCTCTATCTGAAGATTCTTAAATCACTTTCTTCAGGCCTGGCTTATTATCGATTCATGTGAAGTAATGTTGAGCCATATATATGATTTCCCAAATTAGGAAGCACAGCGGATAGCGTGGGAGAGAACTGTAAGCTGCAGAGGAACATTGATGAATTAAGCGAATGGGTGAAACTCTAACAGGTAGAAATCAATGTGGGGGATAACACAGTGTGGAGCTGGAGGAACACAGCAGGCCAGGCAGCATTAGAGGAGCAGGGAAGTTGACTTTTGGATCGGTACCTTTCTTGAGAAATAGGGAAGGGGAAGGGAGCTGGGAAACAAATAGAGGGAGGAGAGGTGGGGCTGGGGAAGGTAGGTGGGATGGTGATAGGTGAGTGCAGGTAGGGAGTGGTGGGGATTGGTCAGTGGCATGGGTGGGGTGGATAGGTAGGAGAGAAGCTGGACAGGTTGTGTCAGGTCAAAGAGGCGAGGGTGAAATGGAGGATTGGACATGGGATGAGGCCAGGGGTGGGGTAATTTTAAAACTGGTAAATTCCACATTTAGGCCATCGGGCTATAGGATCCCGAGGCAGAATATGAGGTGATACTCCTCCCGTTTATGGGTGGTGTCATTGTGACTGCATGGATTTCCTCCGGATGCTCTAGTTTCTTCCCACAGTCCAAAGATGTGCAAGTTAGGTAGATTGGCCATGCTAAATTGCCCGCAGTGATGTGCAGGCTAGGTGGATTAGTCATGGGAAAAGCAGGACAATAAGGTAGGGGTGATCGGTCTGGGTGGGATGGTCTTCAGAGGGATGGTTTGGACTCAATGGGTCGAATGGCCTGGTTCCACACTGTAGGGCTTCAATGAAATGCTGGCCAGCCAGCGATGCCCATGTCACCTGAATGAAAAAAGATGACAATGAATTGTTTTCCAGAAATGTAAGTTACCTATCGGCCTAGTGAGAGGGAGGAATTGTGTTGGGGAAGTTAATGGGGTTAAAGGTGGCGAAATCCACAGGGCCTGATTTTCCGCATTCCCAAAAGAAAATGGCCCTGGAAATACTGGATGCAATGCTGACCATCTAAAATTCTACATGCCCTGGAGAAGTTCCTACTGATTGGAACATGGCAAATGTAACTCCACTATTTGAAAGATAAAATAAAAATAAATGAGCCTGGGGACAAACAGAGAATTACAGATCAGTTAGTATAAGATTAGAAGTGTGGAAAACTCTAGGGTCTGTTGTAAAAGACATGATTATAGAATACCTAGAAAACATCAAAAGGATTATACAAAGCCAAAATGTTTTTATGAAATTCAAATCATGTTTAATAAATCAATTGGAGTTTATTAAAGATGTAACTAGTAGAATAGAATAGGGAGAACCAATGGATATAGTGTATTTGGATTTTTGAGAAGTCATAAGAGATTAGTGGGCAAAGTTAATGCGCATGAGTTAGATGGTCATATATTCACATGGATTGCGAATTAGTTGACAGACGGAAAACAGAGTGGAAATAAATGGGTCCCATTCCAAGTGACAGATAGCGACTAATTAGGTACCTCAATGATCAGCGCTTGGGCTGATCTATTCAAGACACATATAAATAACCTGAATGAGGGAGCCAAACATTTGTTGATGACATAAAACTAGGTGGGATTATGAGTAGTGAGGAGGATGCAAGGAGGCTTTAATGAGATTTAGACAAGTTGAGTAAGTGGGCAAGCAAATGGGAGACACAGTACAACATGGCTAAATGTAAAATTTTACATTTGGTGTGAAAACAGTAAGGCAGCGCATTACTTAAATGGTGATTTGTGGGAATTGTGGATTGTAAAGGAATCCGAGTGTCCTTGTACACTCTCAATAAAAGTAGACTTGCACGTGCAGCAAACAATTAAAAGGCAAATGGTATGTTGGCCTTCATCACCAGACATTTTGAGTTCAGAAATAGGGACTTATTACAGCAGTTACAGAGTGACTACTCCTGGAGTATTGTAAGCAGTTTTGGTCACCCAACCTGACAGAGAATATATTGACACAGAAGGAGTGCAGCAGAGGTTCACTATATTCACTAGAGTTTAGAAAGATGAGAGCAGATTTGGTAGTGAGATATAGGGAGAATGGTTTCCCTTGTTGGGGAGTCTAGAAGAAGGGATATCATGTTCTCAGGATACAGAATTAGGACTGAGATGAGGATAAGTTTCTTACTCAAAGTGTAATGATCATACAGAATTGTCTACCACAGAAAGCTGCAGGGGCCAAGTCACTGAATATATACCAGAAAGATACAGATAACTTTATAGATTTTAAAAGCATTGAAAGCTGTTAGGATAAAATAGGAATATCGCATTGAGATAGATCTATAATCATTTGAAAAAAAATGAAAGAACTATGGATGCTGTAAATCAGAAACAAAAACAGAAGTTGCTGGAAAAGCTCAGCAGATCTGGCAGCATCTGTGAAGAGAAATCAGAGTTAATGTTTCAATCCAGTCACCCTTCCTCAGAAGTGAGGAACTAGTACTGAGGAAGGATCACTCGACCTGTAACATTGACTCTGATTTCTCTCCACAGATGATCATTTTGAACATTGGAGCAGGTTCAAAGGGCTGAATAGCCTAGTCCTATTCCTAGCTTCTATATTGTGACAAGAAAACTCAATAAACCTCACAGCTGAAATCACTCCAATGCAACTCGGCCTTAACCAAAGAAAAGCACAAGATTCAGTTCCATATAATTATTCCACTATTGCTGTGACCTCCCACACTATTTCCCCTCTTGTGGTCACCTTTCATTGCTGTGACTTCCCACTGAAGCTACGAACTTCCATTGTTGCTGTACCTGGCCTCCATTCAAGCTTCTCCACATTAGGGTCCATTTGCATTGATTCTAGACAAAGCATCACTCACTTTATATAAAATACACAGGGCTTCCAGTGGGATCAAATTATCACTCTCCACTTCTATTTTGATCAACCACCATATCACACCCCTTTCACTCTACTTGTGTGAAGTCCCTTTTATGTTAAAAAAAATTCAGAGCGTTTCATTGGATTATTACCAATCAAGTATGACATTGAGATATCTCAGGAGATATGAGGTCAAGAACATAAAACCTGGAAAAATGGTGAATTTTGAGCAGCATCTTCAAGGAGGAAAGCAAGATGGAGAGATGACTAGAAGGCATTCAGAACTTGGTACCTTGGTAAGTGTTAAAATTAAATTAAAATTAAAATTAAAATTAAAATCAGTACACTCAAGAGGCTGGAATTAGAGGAGTCCAGGGATCTGGCTTGTAGCACTGGAGCCAAGTACCAAAGATAAAGAGGGTTATAAGGTCTCATGTGGAATGTGAAAGTGGATTTTCTGGGGGTAGATTATGAAAGAAAGATTAGTTTAAAGTCATAATCATCAGTGCCGAAACACCCACTGAAATGCTTTCCACATATCAAGATTTCATAATTATTAAACCTGATTAACAAGATGCAAGGCAGATTTATCATAAGATGGAGTGAGCCTGTACAGAAGTTGAAGCTGTGAATTAATCAATAAGTTTTTAATAGGGATCAACCCCCTTTAAAAACATTAAAAATGTTAGTAACAGAAACATTTCTTTCTTGTCCATAGTGTGGAGCATGAATAGAAACCAGAAAAATATATCCTCATTACAGATACTTATCTATTACTTTCTCATGTACATATGCTCACATATCACACAACCATGCATCACATAGTCATTTTCTGATATATATGAAATGTGTAATACCACTTGTTGATGCACTAGAAGTCTTATCCTTCTAGTGCTCTATATCCAGATAAATTCTGGGAGATTCTGAAAGGAGATGATGCTGGTGTTTCCATTTCATTATTATGGAGATCACCCAGTAAGCATAGGGAAAATAAGGATAGACTACCAGAGATGCCTGTCGTATTCCATTGTTTTTAGAACAGAAACTAAGAGGAGATTTGTGAGAAGCATTAAACATCATGAGGAGCAAATCAAAAGGAGCTTTTTCCAGTGCTGGTGTGTCAATAACCAGGGGATACAGGTTGAAGGGGACTAGCAAAAGATCCAGAGGTGATTAATGGGAATGGTTGGAATTGCAAAATCCTTGCTTGACCAGATCTTTGGTGAACTTCTGCAGTGCAGTTATAGATAGGAGACACTGCTGCAACTGAACATCAGTGATGAAGGGAGCGGATGTTTGTGGATGTAATGCCAATCAAGTGTGCTGCTTTATTCTGGATAGTATTAGGCTTCTTGTTGTTAGAACTGTACCCATCCAAGCAACTGAGGAGTATTCCAACACACGCTTGGACTTGTACCTTGTAGATAGTGGACAGGCTTTGGGGAGTCAGGAGGTGAGTTATTTGCTGCAGAATTCCTAACCTTTGACCCGCTCTTGCTGCCTGTGTGTTTATGTGCCATGTACAGTAAGTTTCATGTCAATGGTAGACCCCAAGCATGTTGATATTAGGGGATTCAGTGATCATAACACCAATGAATATCAAGGGGCTGTGATTAGATGATCACTAATTGGAGATATTTCCAATAATTCTAGTTTCATTTACAAATTTGCTGATGAAACAACCATATTGAGTCTGAAATAAGACAAAGTACAGGAAGGAGATAGACAGTTTAGTGGCATGGTGAAAAGACGACAATATCTCCCTCAATGTCTGCTAAACACAGGAGCTGGTCATTGACTTCAGGAAGGTCCATCTGTGTTGGCTCTACAGTCAGAAAGCAGACCAGCCCCTTGACTTCCTCAGAAAGCGAAGGAAATTTGGCATGTCCACAGTGACTCTTACCAATTTTTATACATGCACCATAGAAATCATACTATTCAGATGAATCACAGCTTGGTATGGTAACTACTCTGCCCAAAACTTCAATAAATTAGAGAGTTATGAACGCAGCCCAGTCCATCACAAAAACCAGCCTTTACGTCGAGGGTCCAGGCCCGAAATGTCAGCCTTCCTGTTCGTCTGATGCTGCTTGGCCTGCTGTGTTCATCCAGCTCTACACGTGGTTATCTCTCTTCTTTCCATTGACTCTGTTCACATTTCCTACTGCCTCAGGAAATCAGCCAACAAAGAAAAAAAGAAACCTACAGCACAGGAACAGGCCAATCGGCCCTCCAAGCCTGCACTGATCAAGATCCTCTGTCTAACCTGTCATCTATTTTCTAACAGTCTGTGTCCATTTGCTCCCTGCCCATCCATGTACCTGTCCAAATATATCTTAAAAGACGCTAACGTGTCTGCATCTACCACCTCCACTGGCAACGCGTTCCAGGCACCCAACGTAATCAAAGACGCCTCCCACCCTGATTATAGAACATAGAACATAGAACATAGAACAGTACAGCACAGAACAGGCCCTTCAGCCCACAATGTTGTGCCGACCATTGATCCTCATGGATGCACCCTCAAATTTCTGTGACCATATGCATGTCCAGCAGTCTCTTAAATGACCCCAATGACCTTGCTTCCACAACTGCTGCCGGCAACGCATTCCATGCTCTCACAACTCTCTGCGTAAAGAACCTGCCTCTGACATCCCCTCTATACTTTCCACCAACCAGCTTAAAACTATGACCCCTCGTGCTAGCCATTTCTGCCCTGGGAAATAGTCTCTGGCTATCGACTCTATCTATGCCTCTCATTATCTTGTATACCTCAATTAGGTCCCCTCTCCTCCTCCTTTTCTCCAATGAAAAGAGACCGAGCTCAGTCAACCTCTCTTCATAAGATAAGCCCTCCAGTCCAGGCAGCATCCTGGTAAACCTCCTCTGAACCCTCTCCAAAGCATCCACATCTTTCCTATAATAGGGCGCCCAGAACTGGACGCAGTATTCCAAGTGCGGTCTAACCAAAGTTTTATAGAGCTGCAACAAGATCTCACGACTCTTAAACTCAATCCCCCTGTTAATGAAAGCCAAAACACCATATGCTTTCTTAACAACCCTGTCCACTTGGGTGGCCATTTTAAGGGATCTATGTATCTGCACACCAAGATCCCTTATTGATTATACTCAATTTTGTTCTCTTACATAAAGCAGAAGATACAAAAGTTTGAAAAACTAACCAAAAGATTTAAGAACAGCTTCTTCCCCACTATTATCAGACTTATGAACAGATCTCTCATGCCTTAGAATTGATTTTTCTCTGCTTTTTTCTCTGGAACACTATATTTTGCATTTTGTTCTATTACTCTGATATACATATATAAGGTATAATTTGTCTGGATAGCATGCAATACATTACTTTTCACTGTACCTTGGTACATGTGACAATAATAAATCAAATCGTTTCAACTGAGAGAAACCTACCATTGAGACACAATCTAGAATGGTCTGGAAGAAATATTCACCAATGTGTACATGTGTCAAAATTTACTATCAAGCAGAATAAGTAAGCAAGGAGAGCATTCGAGAGAGAGAGATAGAGGGGAAAATGAGAGAAAGGCAGAGCTATAGGTAGACAGTGAGAGAGAAAGAGACTGACAAACAGAGACACTGAGACAATGGACAACAATAGTGACCCAGGGAATGAAAAAGAGAAGAAATAGAGCCAAAGGCAAAGACAGAAGGGATGGAGGAATAGCAGATCAGTACTCCATTTCCAATGTCACAGTAAACACCATGATCATCACCCTACCTCGTTTGAAGGTTTTGCAGGCAGCCTCACATAGCCTCATACCCATGATTAGGTTTTGCAGATAGTTTGTGGGGAGAGCACCCCACTGCAAAAACAATAACCTATATTTGTACAGTGCCTGCAGTGTAGAAAAAAATATCCTAGCTACATCTCAGGAATGTTTTCAACAAATTGGTTCAAAGATTGAGATTTGAAGATAAATGGTCAAACACTCAGTCAATTCAGAAGATGCGTTGAAGGAGACACAGCTAGACTTAATGTCCTAATGTACTGAGGAGAAACGAGAGACTCTCTGTACCTTCTGGGAGGGGATCTTTACTTAAGTGACTCTGTGTAAGAGACATTTACCTTATCAGCCAGTAATGACTAACTTGAGGTGAGAGACACCTGTATGATTCTGTTCCTTCATTGTCGATGAGTCACGATGCTGGAACTCCCTTCTCCGTAGGTATCTACATTGCACAGGCTGTAGCAGATTGTGATGGCGTGTGAGCCAGCACTTTCTTGAGATGGTCAATAAATGCCACTAACACCTAAAGATTCAGAGGGAATTTAGAACAAAGAACAAAGAAACTTATATCACTGGAACAGGCCCGTTGGCCCTCCAAGCCTGCGCTGATCCAGATCCTCTATCTAAACCTGTTGCCTAATTTCCAAGGATCTGTATCCCTCTGCTCCCTGCCCATTCATGTATCTGTCTAGATACATCTTAAATGATGCTATCATGCCTGCCTCTACCACCTCCAATGGCAACGCGTTCCAGTCACCCACCACCCTCTGCGTAAAGAACTTTCCAAGCATATGTCCCTTAAACTTTTCCCCTCTCACCTTGAAATCATGACCCCTAGTAATTGAGTCTCCCACTCTGGGAAAAAGCTTCTTGCTATCCACCCTGTCTATACCTTGCATGATTTTGTCGACCTCAATCAGGTCTCTCTTCAACCTTTTGTCTTTCTAATGTAAATAATCCTAATCTACTCAACCTCTCTTCAGAGCTAGCGCCCTCCACACCAGGCAACATCCTGGTGAGCTTCCTCTACACCGTCTCCAAAGCATCTACATCCTTTTGGTAATGTGGCGGCCAGAACTGTACACAGTAATCTAAATGTGGTCGAACCAAAGTCTAAGACTGCCAACTCTTGTACTCAATACCCCATCCGATGAATGAAAGCATGCCGTATGCCTTCTTGACAACTCTATTGACCTGCATTGCCACCTTCAGGGTACAATGAACGTGAACACCCAGATCTCTCTGTGCATCAATCTTCCCCAGGGCTTTTCCATTTACCATATAGTTTGCTCTTGAATTGGATCCTCCAAAATGCGTCACCTCACACTTCCCTGGATTGAACTCCATCTGCCATTTCTCTGCCTAACTCTCCAATCTATCTATATTCTGCTGCATTGTCCGACAGTCCCCTTCACTATCTACTACTCCGCCAATCTTAGGGTCATCTGCAAACTTGCTAATCAGACTATCTATACCTTCCTCTCGATCATTTATGTACATCACAAACAACCGTAGTTCCAAAATGAATCCCACTGGTCACAGTTCTCCATTTTGAGAACTCCCTTCCACTACAACTCTCTGTCTCTCTGTAGCCCAGCCAGTTCTCTAACCATCTAGCTAATACACCCTGGACCCAATACAACTTCACTTACTCTATCAGCCTGCCATGAGGAACCTTATCAAGCACCTTCAACATTTAGAATCATAGAATCTTAGAATTTTCAGGAGAGAGGGAGATCACTTGATCCGTTGTATCTGCACTAATCCCCGAAAGAACTACCCAACTAATCCCACCCTCCAGCCCTGTCTAAACAGCCCTCTAACTTAGTCAGTTTCAAATATATATCCATCTCTCTTTTGAAAACTCCGGACGAATCTGCCTGCACCACTCTCCTAGGCAGCATTTTCCAAAACTAAACAAGTCTGACTTGTTTCTCAGAGTTTCTCCTCATCTTGCTCTTAGCTCCCTTGCTGACAATTTTCAAGTTAAGACCTCTAGTCACTGATATACTAACTAGTGGAAATAGAATATCCTCTTTTATCCTGTCAAAACTATTCATAGGGCAGGACATATCTGACAAATTTAATTGAGTTCTTCGATGAGGTGACACAGGGAGTGGATGAGGATTATGCTGTGGATGTTGTATATGTGAACCTTCAGAAAGCATTTAATGCTGTCACATGGCAGGTTGCTAAGCAAATTAGAAATTTGAACACCTGAGTAAGGTCGCCTCTTAATCTTCTCTGCTCCAAGGAGAATAAGCCTAATTTCTCTCATCTTTCCTTTTATCTAAAATCCCTAGTTCCTGGTATCATTCCGGAAAATTTCCTTTGCACTCTCTTCAAGTCTTTTAAAATCCTTGTTAAATAAGATGCCCACAACTTCAAATGTAATCTAACCAATGATTTGCAGAGGCATAGTATCACTTCTAGATTTTATACCCTGAGCCTCTATTTATAAACCCAAGGATCCTATAAATCCCTTGACAACTGTTCCAATTTGCCTGGACACTCATAGAATTATGCTCTTACACCCCAAGGTCCCTCTGCTGCTATAATCCCCTCAAAGTTGTGCCATTGCAGTATTGCATCTCCATGTTTCTTCTACCAAAATGCATTTCCTCACATTTCCCTGCATTGAAATTCATCTGCCAGGTGTCCTGCCCATGTGGCCAACTTGGCAATGTCCATATGAAGTCACTCAGTGTTCTCCTTACAATTTACTATTCTTCCTAGCTTAGTCACACCTGCAAATTAAGAAGTATTGTCCTCAACATCCATCTCCAGGTCATTAATACAAACTAGAAAAAGCAATGATCCCAACGCCGATCCCCGGGGATTACCAATTTCCATTCATCTCCAGTCTGAGAAATGACTCCTTTCTTTTAGTCAACTTCTAATCCATGCTGCCAAGAACCCATCAATCCAAAACATTTCTAATTTGCTCACCAACCTGCCATCTGGCAGCATTAAATGCCTTCTGAAGGTTCAAATATACAACATCCACAGCATAAGCCTCATCCACTGCCTGTGTCACCTCATCAAAGAACTCCATTAAATTTGTCACATATGACCTGCCCTTGACAAAGCCACGTGACAGTCTAGATTTAACTTATTTAACTGGTGCGGGGAGACAAGTCCAAGACAGGAGACCGGTGCAGAGACACATGTCACAGAGCAGAGAATGGCACGGGGAGACAAATCACAAACCAGTGACCAGTTTTGCGAGACAGACCCCAGACAAGAGAGTGGTGAGGGGAGACAGGTTCCAGACAGGAGACTGGTGCGGGGAGACAGGTCCCACACAGGAGACTGGTGCGGGGAGACAGGTTCCAGACAGGAGACTGGTGCGGGGAGACAGGTTCCAGACAGGAGACTGGTGCGGGGAGACAGGTCCCACACAGGAGACTGGTGCGGGGAGACAGGTTCCACACAGGAGACTGGTGCGGGGAGACAGGTTCCAGACAGGAGACAGCTGTTAGAGGTGAGGCTCTTGCAGACTCGAAGCGAGGCATCAGTTTTGAGGCCCTGAGGAGCCTGGAGACTTGACCCAATGCAATCTGGAGGCTCAGTGTTGGCACAGACTTTGTGAAAAAGACTGTAATTCAAGTACTTTTTAAAAAAAAAACCTTTTAGTCTCATGCTGGCCTTTTACTTGTTATTCTTTCAAATCTGCAACAACTACAAACGTATTTCTGCCCAAGACAGCGTCATTAGCAGTAACATTGTAAACTTTTCATTGCCCTCACTCTGGTTCACGTGACAATAAAACTAATTCAATTTCATTTCAGTTCAGTTCTTTTCTGGAATGTGAGGAAAGCAGAGGTAGATAGAACTTTCAGAAGTAAAATGAAGAAAGGTTATCAGAGGGAAGCAGGAATGTGGATTTGTGGTTATGATCAGATCAACCGTAACCCAGCTGAACAGAAGAACTGGTTGAATGGCCTACTCCTGCTTGAACTAACTCAAGAGTTTAGGCTCCCAACCCCCTCACCGACCTCAACCCCCTCACCCACCTTAACCCCTTCACCCACCCTGACCATCTCACCCACCTTAACCACCTCACCCACCCAATCCCCTCACCCACCTCAATCCCCTCACCCACCCTGACCACCTCACCCACCTTGACCACCTCTCCCACCTAACCATTTCACCCACCCAGACCATCTCACCCACCCAAACCCCCTCACCCACCCGACCACCTCACCCACTTCAACCCTCTCACCCACCCTGACCACCACACCCACCTTAACCACCTCACCCATCCTGACCACCTCACCCACCCTAACTACCTCACCCACCTCAACCCCCTCACCCATCCTGACCACCTCACCCACCTTAACCACCTCACCCACCTTAACCACCTCACCCACCTTAGCCACTTCTCCCACCCTGACCTCTTCACCCACCTTAACCACCACACCCACCTTAACCTCCTCACGCACCCTGCTCACCTCACCCACCCAAACCCCCTCACCCACCCTGACCACCTCACCCACCTTAACCCCCTCATCCACCCTAATTACCTCACCCACCTTAGCCACCTCACCCATCCTGCCCACCTCACCCAACCCAAACCCTCACCCACCCTAATTACCTCACCCACCTCAACCCCGTCACTCATCCTGACCACGTTACCCACCTTAACCACCTCACCCACCTTAACCACCTCGCCCACCTTAGCCACTTCTCCCACCCTGACCTCTTCATCCAGCCTAACCACCTCACCCACCTTAACCTCCTCACTCACCCTACCCACCTTAAACCCCTCACCCACCCTGACCACCTTCTCCACCTTAACCCCCTCATCCACCCTAATTACCTGACCCATCTCAACCCCCTCACCCACCCTGACCACCTCACCCACCATAACCACCTCACCCACTCTGACCACCTTACCCATGCTATCTCACCCACTCTAACCACTGCACCCACCTCAACCACCTCACCCACCTCAACCACCTCACCTACCCCGACCACCACACCCAACCTAACCCCCTCACCCACCTTAACCACCTCACCCAACCTAACCCCCTCACCCACCTGACCCCCTCACCCAACTTAACCACCTCTCCCACCCTAACCACCTCACCCACCTTAATCACCTCTCCCACCATAACCATTAACTATCTCACCCAGCATAACTACCTCACCCACACTGACCACCTTACCCACGCTAACTATCTCACCCACCTTAACCACCTCTCCCACCCTAACCATTTCACCCACCCTGACCACCTCAACCACCCTGCCACCTCACCCACCTTAGCCACCTCACCCACCCTACTTCACTCACCCCACCCCCCTCACCCACCTGACCCTCTCACCCAACTTAACCACCTCTCCCACCCTAACCACCTCACCCACACTAATCACCTCACCCACCCGAACTACCTCACCCACCTTAACCACCTCTCCCACCCTAACTACCTCAACCACATTAGCCACCTCTCCCACCTTACCACCTCGCCCACACTGACTACCTTACCCATCCTGACCACATCACCCACCCTGCCCACCTCACCCACCTTAACCTC
This sequence comes from Stegostoma tigrinum, assembly GCF_030684315.1. NCBI lineage: Eukaryota > Metazoa > Chordata > Chondrichthyes > Orectolobiformes > Stegostomatidae > Stegostoma > Stegostoma tigrinum. The sequence goes on along the minus strand of NC_081389.1, from coordinate 908,685 downwards.
CTCACCCACCCTGACCACCTCACCCGCCCTGACCACCTCACCCACCCTGCCCACCTCACCCACCTTAACCTCCTCACCCACCCTGACCACCTCACCCGCCCTGACCACATTACCCACCCTGACCACCTCACCCACCTTAACCTCCTCACCCGCCCTGACCACATCACCCACCTGCCCTCCTCACCCACCTTAACCTCCTCACTCACCCTGACCTCTTCATCCATCCTGACCACATCACCTGCCCTGACCACGTCACCCGCCCTGACCACCTCACTATTAAGTCAATCTTGTATTCACAAATACTTCCAGACCAGCTGAGTTTCTCCAGAAATTTGTATTTTTGTTTCACTTACTTTTTTGACACCCTATCCACTGCCTGAAATATTCATTATCTCCACCTCAATGCTTGGGGCAGTAGTTAGTGCTGTGCAGGCAGGTATAACAATATCTTATGTATAAATTGTATTCATTCTGTTTGTCTGTGCTCTCTCACTTACAGGATCTGTGTTCTAACAGGATCTAAACCTTACCGTAATTGGGAAGAGGTGTCAGAGCTGTATTCTATACTTGTATGATGTGAAACAAGAAACTTTATTTCAATGTTTGCTGAGAATTAACATCTAGTTTCAACTTTCAACCCATTGAGCATACTTGTAAAGAAATTTTAGCGAAGTGTGAATTTATTGTTATCTTGTTTAAGTTTCAGTCCAGTCTGACTTCAGTTGTGGTTCAGCTTCAGGATGGGTGATAATGTGTGATTAGTCTAAAAGTGATTACCAAAGGGATGAAAGATTATCAGAGATGGCAGGAATGAAGAGTTGAGGTTAAAACCAAATCTGCTGAGAATGGCAGAGCAAGCTCGATGGGCCAGGTGGCCTACTTTGTTCCCTGCTCATATATTCATAAGTGATGATAACCCCCACAAGGCTCATGGGGACTCACTAATTAATCCCCCAATAGAGCTTGTTGAGTCTCTCGGTGACATTAATGGCCTGTCAAACAGAACTCATCACCTGACCCCTTTATAAAGCAGGCCCAAAGGAGCTCTCACAATGCTGTGGTAGTATCCCTATCTCTGAGCCGAGTGACCTGGGTTCATGTTCTATCTTCTCCAGAGGTGTTTAGTAACTTCTCTGAACAGGTTGATGACAAAAATGGGTTAAATTTTAAAAAAGCCGACCTAAAGGAGTTCTTGTGGCACAGTGGTAATGTCCTTACCTCTAAGTCAGGAGGCCTGGCTTCAGGTCCCATTTCTTACAGAGGAGTGTAATAACGTCTCTAAACAAGTTGACTAGAAAATAATAAAAAGCATACCCAATTTACTAGCATGGTGCTAAGATCCCTGCCTCTGGATCAGGAGATCTGGGTTCAACCCTTCCAGTCAGAGGTGTTTAGTAATATCTCTGAACAGGATGGTTAGACAATATCTATAAAGCAGACCCAATGATGGGTTCCTGTAGTACAGTGGCAGTGACCCTAGCTTTCAGCCAAGATGCCTAGATTCAAGCCCCACCTGTTCACAGGTTTGTAATAACATCTCTGAACAGGTTGATTAAAAAATGTAAAAGGTGATTGGGGTGTCATTTCTGCTGACTGCTTGCTGTTCTTCCATGGCTACATTCGTGGCCTAGTGTCCTTGGAGAGGGAGCACGTGATGCTCACTGATACTCTCCATGACTTTAGAGAGATGTGGGCAGTGCAGGCAGTTATATTACTTTATCTCACCTTCCAACTCCACTTTGATTTAGCCCCAACCCCCAATCACTTTCTGCTGGTTTGCATTGGCTGTAATGGGCTTTGCATGTAAATATTCAGTTGTCTACACAAGTGATTTACTGATCGTGGTTAGTAGTTAAAAATGAAGAAATTGTCATGGTGATTTGGTGACAGGAAACAAACTATTTGGTTATGGGTGATGATGCTTCTGGATATAAAGTTAGGAAAAAAAATGAAGCAGATCAAGGATGGGTCTGCAGAACTGTCAGTCCCAGGCTGGGATTAGCCTATCTATTTTACAAATAGTGACTCTATTTTGGCGTTCAACTATAACTGACATCACTTTCCAGTTAAGCTTCAGAGTTATTATAGTAATTAAACATGTTACATAGCCCAATGTGATCAAGATGGGTTTTACTAATGGGTCGTCTCCTGTGCTTTTTCAGCAGACCGGGCTTGATGGCTGTCAAAGGACCCAGGAGATTGTAAAGGATGTTTGTTGCTTTATTATTTTGACAATGCAAAGAAGAAATGTGAAACTTTCCTGTATGGAGGATGTGGAGGAAATGGAAACAGGTTCTTCTTCCTTGATGCTTGCAATTCACTTTGTGCCAGTAAAATGGGTAAAGGTCTATTTTCACTGGGGGCTTTCTACATGACACTAGAGTCAAACTTAAAGGGTTAATTCATCACTTGTGACTCATCTCCCCATTCCCACTGTGACATGAAGCCACCCTCCTCTCTCGCCAGCCCACAATGTTGAGGCTGTTGCCCTCTGTCCACCTTCTTACAGCTGCACATGCTCACTGTCATGCTGCTGCAGCATTTTCAGATCCATTTCCCACAGACATTGTAGTAAGACAAGAAACCCCATGGGGCATAGATAATGATGGAGGTGGTAAGAACAGAGAAACACAGGGACTGAGAGTCAAATCACTGAGGTGCAACAAAAAATTGTCAATGCATTGTGAATCCTATAGTTGGATGTGTTTGGAATAAGTCACATGCAACACCATGTACACAATGGCTGGTGTACCCCACACAGTGAGAGCTGTGTTCCATTCCAATTACTGAGAATAAAGGGATCTGTGACCCCTGTTTCACACCAATTTCCCTGCCTTACCAGTGGCATTCATTGTTGTAAGACTGAATAAAGTCTCAATATATGCTGTATTTCTATCATGTCCTTTCTCAAATGCCTCCTTTGAAAGATGGTCCCCAGTCACACCACCATAACGTAATCTTTCTACAAGAGGGTCATGGTTCCTTTCTGGACAGGGGACCATCTTTCAAAGGAGGCATTTCAGAAAGGACCTGATAGAAATACAGCATATATTGAGACCTTATTCAGTCTTACAACAATGAATGCCACTCGTAAGGCAGGCATATTGGTGTGAAACAGGGGTCACAAGTAGACCAAACTACGTAATTTGTCAGATCGTCTCCAGAAGGATATCAACAGTTTGTTTTTTCTTCACTGCATGGTTATTTTTACTGATCATTGCATTTTTATTTTCAGGTTTTGGTAAAAACATAATGAAATTGTAGAATGGGTACAGCTAGAAGGAGGCATGCTTCCCATGGTGTCTGTACTGGCTGTCTGAAGGAGCAATTCACCTTGCGCCACTCCCCCACCTTCTGCCCATTGCCCTTGATATAATCCTGGGCCAGATCACCAAAGTTAAGTTACTAACTTGCTTGGACCATAAGCCTTTTTTAAAAGTAGACAAAAAGAACGATCCTATGGACTTATTAAGGGAATGAAACCACAAAATTCCATGGTTTTGAATAAATTATTATCAATTTGATTATGCAAAGATAGAAAGTTAATGCAATCTGCAATACAGACATTTCATATTCTAATATCCATCATTAACCTGAAGTAAATACAGGTGAGAGACAAGCTGTGGTCAAACATCTTACTGTGCACATCAAATGATGAATGTGATAAATGGGTTTTCTCAGCACCATTTTACACCACTCCAACCCCTCACAAGACGTTAGGGATAACTCTATGGGTCACAGATTTCATTAAAACTTCACAAGGGGTTCCATTTCTTCTCTTTCAAAGAGATATCTTTGGCGCTTCCTCAAAAGTCAATTTATCACAGATTGCTACAATGACTACTTACGTCCTGACAGTTCACATTCTTTCCTGCTGCTACACTGCCCTGAATTCTTAAAACTGCATTCCAACATATACCGGCAAAATCAAATCCAACTTTGTCACAGCCAGCTATCTTCACCACATTCCCAAAGCCCCCAGTTCCTCTTAGCATGAAAATTTTACAGCGGCAGGAGAAAATGCTGCCTTCTTCACTCTCACTCTCATATGCACTGAGCGATGAGCAGCATAGAGGTTTTCTGACACCTTCAGCACCCAGGTCTTTTCAGAATCTTAACCCCGAAAATTAGCAGTAGAGACAGTAGGTACCACTGTCTCTCAGAACATTTCCCCAGTCTTAATATTTCAGAGTATGCTACAGTTGCACATTTTTGTAGTGGAGCCTTTTCTCCCTGCTCCTAATACCTGACCAACTAGCAGTGCAAAAAAACCCAATCTTCTTCCCTGACCAACTCTGCCTGGGCTGACCGAAACAGCACAGCTCGGCAACACTTGAGCTGTTCTGAGTGACCTATTGAAAACCGCACAACAATCTCTGATCCTTCTTATAGGCAAAATTGAATGTAGCAAATGTTTGAACTGATGAACTTAGCAAACATTGGAGCATCCCTGTTCCCAGACATTACAATATTCATTAGCTGCTGCCTTACATAGAACACATGTATATTTAAAAATGCTATTTATGGCTTGGGAAAGCTTCAAAATCATGAATTTCTGAAGAACTAAAACTAGCTCTTATCATCATAAAACAATCACTTATTACAGACAATATGGGTAACCCTGTCATCTATATATTTGCATACGTTGTATTTGCAAGGCTATAAAGCATTAATAGCAATAAAAGGAAGTACATGTGATCGGTTAGATTAGCAGCATTTAAACCCAAACACCATCATATTAAAATAACGCAGCATCAACCTTTTTCTCATACCTTTTTAAACAATGGATAGAACAAAGATAATTACATGATTTTTGGTAATCTTTTTTACGGTGAATCAAATGCTGTGAGGAAACATCCTGACCAGCTTGTACTTTTATTTTTGGACCTAAGGTTTCAACCTTTCTGATGTAACTGCAAATCAATATTCATGTCGCTTCCATGCCTTTACACATGGGTGGATATTAATCATACTGCATGTATAAAAATGACTTTAAAATAGGTTTCTCAACGTGAATACAGAAGCACATATTCTTACTCTTCTCCCCCATTGATAGAAACAGGCTTTCAATTGATTTCTTAACTTTACCAAGGAAAGTATACATTTATGATTGATACCCAACTTCAAACTGATCATAGATTCATAGATTAATTACAGTGCAGAGAAGAGCCTTCAGCCCATCGAGTCTGCACTAACATAACCACTACTAAAAGTGCACTAGTCCCAATTTCCTGCTCTTACACCATATCCTTGAATGTTATGGTATTTGAAGCACTCATTCAAATATTTTTCAAGGTTGTAATGTTTCCAGCCTCCACTACATACCCAGATAGTGCATTCTAGATTCCCACCACCCTCTGACTTATTCAGTAACTCTCTTATTTCAGCCATAGTCAAAGGTATTAAATAATCCAATATTGCATCTTCTACTCACAGAAATGTCTTAGCACCAGTCAAAGTCATTCTGAAATTCCAGCAGATGGAATATACTTCACATCAACTCTTGTTTAGTTCCTCCAGGTCATCATTTCTTTAAGGATTCAGATTCCTTTCAATTTCAAAATAACCTCAATTCTGCAAAGAACCCCCACTTTATGAACCCAGATGATGGTAATACGAGACAAGTCAGATTCCAGAGTGAAATCTGACTGGATAAGACATTATTTTATTTTTATTTCGTTTATCTCGGAGATAAGTCACTGAACATATTCACAAAAGGCTGCCAAAATGCATTCAACAATAGAACATAAGTTTATTACACAGAAGAAAGAAAACAAGCTTTATTACACTATACAAGAATGGTCTCATTCCAAACGTCAGAAAGAAATATTCAACATTTTTATACCAGTAATAACCTTACAGATACTTAAACCTCTCTGAAGGGTCACCTTCTGTCAATGCTTCAACATCTTGCTCAGTTGGTATGTTGCATTTGATCATTGAGATCTCTTCTGGGGTAGAAGTGACCTGTAGAAGAGGGCCAGTTTGCACCTGAACTGGACGGGGACCAATATCCTGCGGGTGAGACTTGTGACAGCTGCCCAGGAGGATTTAAACTAGTCTGGCAGGACTGTGGGAACTTAGGTAGGAGTAGGACAAGAGACAAAGTTGAGGCTGGTACAGAAGTTAAAGAAAATAAGTTAAATAGACAAGGCAGGCAAGGGCATGGAAGGGAACTAGAGAAGACTGATGAATTAAACTTCATTTATTTCAATGCAAGATGCCTGACGGATGAGGTAGATGAACTCAGGAGTGGATACAAACATGGGACTGGGATACCATAGCTATTACAGAAACATGGGTAAGGGAGGGACAAGACTAACAGATCGATGTTCCATGGCACAAGTGCTAGAGGAAGGATAGAAGGGGAGGTGAGAACAGGGTGCAGCGTTTTTGATTAGGAAAAACATCACGGCAGTACTTAGATGGGATATTCCTGAGGGATCGTCCAGTGGAGCTATATGGGTAGAATTGAAGAATAAGAAGGGGTGGTCCCTTTACAGGGACTGTACTATAGCACCCCCAACAGTCAGCGGGAATTGAGGAGCAAGTACGTAAGGAGATTACAGATGGATGTAAGAATAGTAGTGTTGTAATAGTTGGGATTTTAACTTTCCAAACATAGAATGGGACTGCCAGGGTTTTAAGGATTTGGATGGGGTGGAATTTGTTAAACATGTTCAAGAAAACTTTCTCAATCAATGTGTAGATGACTCTATGACAGAAGGAGCAAAACGCGACTTCCTTTTGAGAAATAAAACAGACCGAGTGACCGAGGTGTTTAGTGGGGGGAGCATTTGTGACCAGTGACCAGAATTCTATTAGTTTGAAAATAGTTATGGAAAAGGATAGGTGTGACCCACAAGTTAAAGGTCTAAAATGGGCCGAGGCCAATTTTGATGGTATCAGACAGGAAGTTTCAAAAGTTGATTGGGGGATGCTGTTCACAGGTAAGGCGATGTCTGGCAAGTGGGAGATTTTCAAAAGTGAGATAACAAGAGCTCAGGACCAGCAAGTTCCTGTTAGTGTGATGGGTAAGGCTGGCAGGGGCAGGGAACACCAGATGTCTAAAGATCTAAAGACTCTGGTCAAGAAAAAGAAGGAGGCTTATGTCATATATAGGCAGCTGGGATCAAATGCCCTTCAGGAGTACAAAGAGAATGGGAGTACACTTAAAAGGGAAATGAGGAGGGTGAAAAGGGAACATGAGATAGCTTTGGCACATAGGCTAAAGGAGAATCCAAAGAGATTCTAAGGCAAAAGAGTTACAAGGGAGAGACTAGGGCCCTTTAAAGACCAACAAGTCTGTGTGGTCCAGAAGAGATGGGTGAGGTTTTGAATATTTTGCACTAGTATTTACTGCGGAGAAAGATGTAGAAGCTAGGGAACTTAGGGAAATAAATAGTGATGTCTTGAAAAGTCCAAATTACAGAGGAGACAGTGTTGAGGTTTTAAACCAAATAAAGGATGATTGGAGGATGGCAAATGTCATTCCCTTGTTCAAGAATGAGAATAGGAATAATCCTGAGAATTACAAACTGATCAGTCTTACTTCTGTGGTGGGCAAATTATTGGAAAGGATTCTGAGAGATAGTATTTATGATTATTTGGAAAAGCACAGTTTGATTAGAAATAGTCAGCATGACTTTGAGGGGCAGGTCATTGCCTCACAAGCTTATTGAATTCTTTGAGGATGTGACAAAACATATCAATGAAGGTAGAGCAGTGGATGTGGTGTATATGGATTTTAGCAAGGCATTTGATAAGGTTCCTCATGGTAGACTCATTCAGAAAGTAAAGAGGCATGGGGTTCAGGGACATTTGGTTGTATAGATACAAAATTGGCTGTCCAATAGAAGACAGAGGGTGGTAGTAGATGGAAAATATTCAGCCTGGAGTTTGGTGACCTGTGGTGTTCCATAGGAATCTGTTCTGGGACCTCTGCTCTTTGTGATCTTTATAAATGACTAGGTTGAGGAAATGGAAGGGTGAATTAGTAAGTTTGCTAATGACATGAACGTTGGTGGAGTTGTGGACAGCGTAGACGGCTGTTGTAGGTTGCAACGGGACATGGATGCAGAGCTGGGCAAAGAAGTGGCAGATGGAAGTCAACCCAGAGAAGTGTGAAGTGATTCATTTTGTAAGGTTGAATTTTAATGCAGAATACAGAGTTAATGGTAGGATTCTTGGCAGTATGGAGGAACAGCAGGATCTTGGGGTCCAAGTCCACACATTCCTCAAGTTGATAGGGTTGTAAAGAAGGCATATAGTGTGTTGGCTTTCATTGGTAGGGAAATTAAGTTTAAGAACCATGAGATCAGGGAAATTGAGTTTAAGAGCTGCAAGGGTATGCTACAGCTCGGGGGAGCTGAGAGCTAGAACAAGTGGAGTTGTTATCTCTGGTTTGTTACCTGTGCCACGTGCTAGCAAGGTGAGGAATAGGGAGATAGAGCAGTTGAACACGTGGCTACATGGGGGATGGTGCAGATGGGAGGGATTCAGATACCTGGATAATAGGGACTCATCCAGGGGAAGGTTGGGACCTCTACAAACAGGATGGTCTACTCCTGAACCAGAGCAGTACCAATATCCTGGGGGGTAAATTTGCTAATGCTCTTCGGGAGGGTTTAAACTAATTCAGCAGGGGGATTGGAACCTGCATTGTAGCTCCAGTGTCTAGGAGGT